>NC_081434.1:11581620-11824120 GCF_949786415.1 Peromyscus eremicus
TCCCAGAGTGATGGAAGTCTCTTCCCCATTCATAATGAGCCCTCTTTGATCACACTTGATTTTTTTTTTTTTGAGACAAGATTTCTCTATGTAACAGCGCTAACTATCCTGGAACTAGCTCTGTAGACCAGGCTGGCCTCAAACTCACAGAGATCTACCTGCCTCTGCATCCCAAGTGCTGGGATTAAAGACGTTTGCTCCCACCGTCTGGCACACTTTTGAGTTCACGGTAACAAAGGGACATAGGTTGGGACCCCAAAATAGCTCAGGATGGGTCCTGTCTCTTGAAAGACAAATAAATTAAAGATTAGAGTTCAACCCCAGCCTCCAGGAAAGGGAATCAGGAGATTAAGCTCTACAACACTTCAGCAGGAGTTGGGCATACAGCTCAGATGGTAGAGTGTTAGCATGCACAAGGCCCTAGGTTCAATTCTCAATCACAACAAAACAAAATCCTTCTGAAGGTAAGATTTGAGGAGCTTCTGTCCTGGGACTGTGGATCACCCAAAGAGAGCATGGAAGTTTACCCACAAACCCTGCCATCTGGCTACTCCTCTATGCCCTTTGTCATATCGTTACAGTAGAACAGAAAGCATAAATTGTTTCCCTGAGTTCTCTGGCCATCCTAGAAAATCATCAAGCCCAATAGAGAGCATTGTAGGAACTACAGCAGAGAGCATGGTGGGAACTCCAACAGAGGGCATTGTGGGAACTCCAGCAGAGAGCATGGTGGGAACTCCAACAGAGGGCATGGTGGAACTCCAACAGAGAGCATGGTGGAACTCCAACAGAGAGCATGGTGGAACTCCAACAGAGAGCATGGTGGAACTCCAACAGAGAGCATGGTGGAACTCCAACAGAGAGCATGGTGGAACTCCAGTTTACAGGTAGCTGATGGGAAGCAAAGTCTGCATGATCTGGGACCTCTGGTGAGGTTTTGAAGTCCTCAGGAACAGCCTTTGGGATCCGATTCTAATGCAGGTGGGCTTTTTTCTTTACACACATTTTGTAAGGACGACATGTAAGTGTGCGCAAATGCGTGAGAGCAGCGAGGAGGAGGAGCCAGCTTAGTTGGTAAACCTGAGTTGCTTCCGGGATGACCAGAGATAGTGATTTGAATAGTGTGAAAGGGCTTTTATCCTTATCCATAATACTCTCCTGTTTTTGTTTTTATTTTAAAGCGTTACTTATTACTTGTTTAAATTTTATTTAAAAATTTTAATTCATCTTTTTTTTTCTGGCCAAATATACATATTCCCCATAAACAAATAGAAATAACTGTCATATAAACCAAATAGGTAACTGTCAGATATGTAGAGACAGAGGGACAACACAATTTGAAATCAAGAGAGATACTTTCTTTTATATCCAAAATGAAAAAGAGAGGTCTAAAGTCTAAATAATAAGGATGTCTGAAGCCATGAGGCTCCAGAGCAAGCAATGTGAGAGGAGACCTCCTTCCTGGGGATAAGGTTGGAACCTCTAGGCTTGTAGCGTCAGAAGCTACCAGGATGTGGAAAGCCGTGATTATGAGCCCCATAGCAGAGCACGTGGCTAGAATTCCTATCAGCCAGACCCCTTGTCCTGAAGATTAAACCTAGGCCCTCACACATGCTAGACAAGAGTTCTACTACCTCAGCTCTCTTTATCCTTTTTTTTGCTTTGAGGTGTAGGCTCACTAAATTGTTAAGGCTGGCTTTGAACTTGTGAACCATGTTCCTCAGGCTCCTCACTAACTGGGATTATAGGTCTGTGCTATTAGGCAGGGCTATGGTTAGAGATTTCTAAATCTCTTAGCAATCAGCCACTGGCTTTGAGCCTAATGCTCTCTAGGGAAGAAATTCTAGACAGGCACTGAGCATGGCCAGAAGTATTTCAAACTCGCTTTGGGAGGAGAACTTTCATGTAACCCAGGATTGCCAGGCAGTCCCAAGAGGCAGTGCTGCTTTTGAGAGATTTTAATTTAAAGCCCATGCAAACCTATCTTTCAAAAATACTGTAATTGAGGCTGGGCAGTGGTGGCTCACGCCTTTAATCGAAGCACTCGGGAGGCAGAGGCAAGTGGATCTCTGTGAGTTCCAGGCCAGCCAGAGTTACACAGAGAAACCCTGTCTGTCTTAAAAAACAAAACAAAGCAAAACAACAATGCTATAACTTCCTAGACTGTCAGACTTTCTGAGTTTTGGGTTGTGCTATCTCTAATTCCCTCAATGAAAAATAGCATCAGGGCTACATAGACAGGTCAGCAGTTAACAGCACTTGTTACTCTTGCAAAGGACCTGGATTCAGTTCCCAGGACCCACATGGTGGTTCACAACCATCTGTAAACTCCAGTTCCAGGGGATTCAGTACCCTCTTCTCTGAGAACACCAAACATGCATGTGGTGCACATCCATACATGCAGACAAAATACACATAAAATAAAATAAATAGGGCTAGAGAGATGGCTCAGTGGTTAAGAGCACTGGCTGCTCTTCTAGAGGATCCAGGTTCAATTCCTAGCACTCACATGGCAGCTTACAACTGCCTGTAACTCCCGTTCCAAGGCATCTGACACCCTCATACCAATATTCATAAAATAAAATTAAATAAATTATTTTTAAAAGGAATATAAAATGAATAAATCTAAACAAGAAGAAAAGTAAAAGAAACATCTTATCAGTTATGATCCTTAGTTGTAAGCGGCAGAAAAGCAACACTAACCTTGAGTGATGCAGGAGAGAAAAATATGTTTAAAAAATTAACTCAATGAATCATGGATTCATCTAAGAAATAGTTTGGGAACTGAGCATCTAAGAAACAGTTTGGGAATTGAGCAGGTTGAAAAGAGTCGAGCACTGCCAGAACCCCATTCAAAGACATGACCCAAACTGGCCCAGAGAGAACATCCTGTCTGTGGGACACTGGGCAGTAGCCTGCGCTGCTCCAGCATCTCTTGTGAGATCTTGGCTTTTCCATTATTAGCACCTGATCTGGGTCTAGGTAACTTGCCCTTCCTTGTCTAGCTGCCCTGGAACTGGGAAAGCAAGTATGTGGACTTTTGCGTTAGCGGTGGGAGGAGACAGTGCTACCTCCCACCATACATGGAAAGAGAATGCTTCAAGCACAGAGAAGGGGGTTAGAGGTTAAGCAGTCTAAATAATGAACGTCCATGCCAAAGTACATTTGCTATTGCTACCCTTGTTCACACAGCTGCTAGAAACACAATATTTGGGCCAGAATTCTGAGCTGCCCTGGAACTCCTAGAGTCGAGGAATCCTCTGCCTTCATGCTGTGTTACCTTTTTCTAGGGAGATGAGTGACCAGATGGGGTACCAGTGACAGACCAAAGTACAATTCCACCTATTAGAACGTAGGCCTGCACCTTTAGGCCAGACCCCATAACCTGAATTAGGCCACACTTCCCTGCAGCTCCCTCTGGGACAGAGGGTTAGGAAGCTGTCTGGTCTGTGTCCTAAGAGCAGACCCTGATTTATGGTCCTAACCAGCACCAGGCTTCATCATGCTCTTTGTCATATCCACAATGTTGAACTAAATCATGTGATGTGAAACCTCCTGCCATCCCTAAAAGGTTATGAAAAACCAGATCTTTCCCTTGTCCTGGGGATCGGGCTGAGACTCCTGGGTGGGGGTGGGGGCTGCTGGAGAGGTTCTCGCTCTCTCTTTCTCTCTTCCCCCCAACCCTGAGACTCCTGGGTGGGGGTGGGGGCTGCTGGAGAGGTTCTCGCTCTCTCTTTCTCTCTTCCCCCCCCACCCCCACTCTGAATGAACATCCTCTCCAAGCTTTAAAGGGAAACCTCTCAGTCTCTTTTTCTTTTTCAGTCTCTATCATATTTAGATCTCCAAATATTGTATTGTCTCTAACGTGTTTCACTCCTAGAGGCCCAATCATGACCTTGAGGTCCTTCTAATAAACCTCATTGAAGAGAAATGGACCAGCTTCCTTTCAGAACCAGCAGACTGCCGCTTTTACCTCTTTATATTTAAAACTACAAAATCCAACTTGGCCACACAATGAGTTTATTGGGTTCGCTTACAGAACACAGGTGAGGGGTTATTATAGGAGAATGAGTGCCCCCCCCAACAGCTGCATTCTGCACAGCCTCACCTCATCATGGATAATAACCTGATAAAATTGCATCATGGAGTCCTCTTAGTTAAGCTACCCCTTCCTATATGCTGTATAGGATTCTTATATCTATTATATTCTATATCTATTATCTAATATATATATGTATATATATTCTAGTCTCTCACCAAATCACTTGCAGTTGAGGAGGGGAAAAGGGGTAATGGTTGGAACCCAAGGTGAGGATCTTTTTTTTTTTTAAAGATTTATTTATTTATTATGTATACAGGAGAGGGTGCCAGATCTCATTACAGATGATTGTGAGCCACCATGTGGGTGCTGGGAATTGAACTTAGGACCTCTGGAAGAGCAGTCAGTGCTCTTAACCTCTGAGCCATCTCTCCAGACCAAGGTGAGGATCTTAAGACCCTTCTGTCCGTCCTTCTACTAAGGAGTTCTGATAGGTCCACTGGCATCCTTATAGACCTCACTGCTTCTGTACTGTTCTGTTTAATTAGTTACCATGGCTACCATCTAGTCCAAGAAGGTGATTGGATGAGCATGTTATTTCTGGAGGAAAAATGCCATACGGCAACACTCAGCCTCCCCAGCAACTGAGAATACGGGTGTACGCACCAAGTTCAGTTAAAAAAAAAAAAAAATCACATTTTTCTGTATTCATCTACCTTCTTCTCCAGGGCCTGCTTGGCCTGGGGGAAACTCCAGCAGCTTCTCCATCTTCAGGAGTGAGGATGCTGCCCACCTTCAGCGGGCTTCTGCTTCTTCAGCTTTTTGCTCTTGAGATCTGCTCTCAAGGCTTGGATTTATGGGGTATACAGGAGATTATCAGTGTTGTTCCTCTAAAAGATGACTTCGGTTATCCCTGTTCCTCTCTGTGCTGATTTGAATGAGAATGGCCCCCACAGGCTCACATATTTAGTGTTTGGTCTCCAGTTAGTGGAGTAGATCTCAACCTTCCTAAAGTTGCGACCCTTTAATACAGTTCCTCATGTTGTGCTGACCCCCAACCATCAAATTATTTTCGTTATGACTTCATAACTCTAATTTTGCTACTGTTAGGAACCGTAATGTAAACATCTGTGTTTTCAGATGGTCTTAGGAGGCCCCTGTGAAAGAGCTGTTTGTCCCCCCAAAGAGGTTGTGACTGATGCATTGAAAACCATTGAGTTAGTGGAACTGTTTGGAAAGGATTATTTAGAGGTGAGTTTGTTGGAGGAGGTGTGTCACTGGGGGTGGGCTTTGAGGTTTCAAAAGTCCATGCCAGACACAGACTCTCTCTCTGTCTCCAAATTACAGACAAGGATGTAAACTCCCAGCTACTGCTCCGGTGCCGTGCCCGCCTGCCTACCGCCATGCTCCCCACAAAACTGCTCATGCTTTCATCCTCTGAGAGCGTAAGCAATGAGGTGCTTTCTTTTATAAGTTGCCTTGGTCATAGTGTCTGTTTTTTTTTTTTTTTTTTTTTCAGAGCTGAGGATGGAATCCAGGGCCTTGAGCTTGCTAGGCAAGCGCTCTACCACTGAGCTAAATCCCCAAATCTCTTGACAGCAATAAAAGGTAACTAAGACACTTCCTTAAGAGTTTCTATGGTAAATGCTATCAAATGAATTTGTATTGCTCCCACAATCCAGAATCTCAGGCCAAAAATTGGGCCTTAGGGCCCTGAATCTAGGTCAGTGCTAACACACACACACACACACACACACACACACACACACACACACACACACTGTAAAGACACTCAAATTATCTTCATCTCTCAGTAGGGATGTGGTACTAGCCAGGTGTGTGTCATTCCTAGAGGCAGGTGGATCTTTCTGAGTTCGAGGCCAGCTTGGTTTACATAGTGAGATCCTTTCTCAAAAAAGCCAAAATCTCCAAAGCAAAAGAACAACATTTTAAAAATAAGCATCAACTTGTCCCCAGAAAAGTCTCAAGCGAAGTGGCAAAAGGTTACCCTGGGTGGTAGGCAAACCGCAGCCGTGGGCCTGCTTCCTTCCATCTTTCTTTATGGGACTGGGGACTGAACCCAGGTGAAATGTTTACCTGGGTTTGGGGTGCAAGGGGGGGCACTGGCAGATTTCCTTTTGAGTAAGAGATTTATTAATGCACCGGACAGGCAGATTGAATGGCTAGAGAAGGAGGTGATTTCTGATGAGAGTTTGGACCCACAAGACACAGTAGAGGGGTTCCTTTTAGTAAATCTCAGAGGAAGGGAAAGGTTTCACGTGGTCAGGCTGTCTGATTCTCCTGTGGGTGGCAGGGGAGCGGGAAGGAGGGTCTTGCCAGGGAGGAATGTGTGACTTCAAGGGTAAGGGGGAGGGGAGTGAGGAAAAGGAGGGAGCGCACCTGGCTGAAGTGTTCCTATTATACAGGTTAGGGGGACGTGTTACCACCCGTAGTCCCCGGATGTACTGGAGTCTGGTAGCCTGAGCCTGTAAACTTGGTTGGGGAAGTGAGAATGGCCTCTGACCTCTTCTATAATCCCCTGCACCCTAGAAGTCTATTAAATAGGGGATTAGAGATTCACAGGCAGGGAGTTTACCATTTCCTCCTCCGCAGCAGTTGGAAGAAAGAGACTGCTGCAGGTGGGCGTGGCCTGAGCCGAAGGCTGGTCTGGAGTCTACCACCAGGGGCCTGCTCATACCAGGCAAGCTCTGTCTCCAGTTCTGTAGCAATTGCTTTAGAGAGAGCAGATCTGGTTTGATTTCTCAGGATCCTTAACCTAGGCAGTATTGATCCTGTGACTCTCTGGCTGGCCCCAAGTGGGTTGGCTTCCTAATTGTTCCTCTTAGTTCTTCTTTTGCTGTTTGAAGCTCCGCCTCCAACTCAAGCTTCACTCCCAGGTTCTCTACTCCTGAGTGTTCTGGGATGTTTCCTCCCTCCACACTTAACAACTCAACTTTTTGCTCCTTCTAGTATTACCCGTGTCAACAGTACCATTATTTTCTTTGGCTGGAAAGAGAGTTTGGCTGGGATCCATTACAGCGAGGGCTATTGTCTGTCTTTCTTCACTACTCAGCCTATGGTACTGGTACTTGGTTCTTTGTCTGGTGTGTGGCAGTTCTGGGGAGTTAAACGTTTTTCCTCTTTGAAGATTCAGCAAATGGTGGGCAGACTGGAATTCGAAGTGGCAAATAAATGTCTCGTGTGTGTAAGCATGGGAACCTCACAGAACGTAAGACTCAAAGGGCCCAGGAACTTGTCGAATATCCTGAATTCTAGAGAGTTGGGGCTTCTAGAAGCAGGTGGCCAACAGAGGAGGGGGAGGGGAGAAATGCACAGTTAAAAGGTTGTTTATGCTGTGCAGACTCTGGAATGTTAGCACTGCCCTCTGAAGAGTGGTGACAGCCTGTGGCAATCTAAATGACCTCATGTGGATTGTCTTTAGGCAGACATGTCTAAGCAAATGCCCCTGCTTGTTGTCTGCCGTACACTAATGGAGATAGATGGACATCTGTTACAAGGGGGATGGTTTTCAGAGGGATACTTGTGTCTGCCCTTCCTGTAAGAAGCCATCTCAAAATAGGACATGAAGTCTATTTTGGGGAGGCACGTATTGGTATGTTCTTGTATACACCATAAGCATTGAGTACTAAATCCTTGAAAGACTGAAGATTAAACCCAGGGATGTGAACATGCTGAAGGAGCGCTCCCACCATAACTGGTTATTACCAGCAGGCCTTTGATGGGGATTAACCGCCCCCCTCCCAGGCTTTTGTTTTGGGATATAATTTTGATTACATAGCCCAAGCCAGTCTTTGTTCTTTATTCAGCCTGAGCTGACTCTGAACTTTAGATCCTCTTACCTCAGTCTCTTGAATGCTGGGATTACAAGTGTGTGTGTATATATATATATATATATATATATATATATATATATATATATATATAATTTATGCTTATATATTTATTTTCTATTACTTGAGGTTTCCTTCTTATTCTCTCTTCCTCCCTCCTATCCATCTGTCCATCCATCATTTATTAAATAACCTGGGATGGCCTCATAAAACTCCTGTCTCAGATTCCTGAGTGCTGACATTACAGGCATGTGCCACCACATCCAGCTTGAGGTTTTCTTTTCTTTTTTCTTTTTTCTTTTTTTTTTTTTTCGAGACAGGGTTTCTCTGTGTAGTCCTGGCTGTCCTGGAACTCTATATAAACCAGGCCGGCCTTGAATTTAAGAAATCCGCCTGCCTCTTCCTCCCAAGTGCTGGGATTAAAGGCATGCACCACCACTGCCTGGCCAGCTTGAGGTTTTCACTCATCCAATGTTGGGTATAGAATCTGACAGTCAGAAATCTAACTGTATTTGATTTCATAAAGGCATGATTTAAAAGCCACACCAAGTTCCTGAGGTTAATAATGGAGGGAACTTATTTCGACACAGGATCTCATGTTGTCTCTGGCTGGCCTCAAACACTCTGTAGCCAAGGATGACTTTGAACTTCTGATCCTCCTGCCTCCACTTCCCAAGTGTTGGAATGACACATGTGCTTCATCATGCCTGGTTTATGTGGTACACAGGATCTCATGTTGTCTCTGGCTGGCCTCAAACACTCTGTAGCCAAGGATGACTTTGAACTTCTGATCCTCCTGCCTCCACTTCCCAAGTGTTGGAATGACACATGTGCTTCATCATGCCTGGTTTATGTGGTACTGGGGCTGGAGCCCAGGCTTCATGCCTGCTAGGTGATCTCTCTACCAGCTGAGCGACTTCATCTCCTAAGGATATTACATTTGTTTGTTTTGAGACAGGGTCTCTGTGTAGACCAGGCTGATCTGGAACTCACTACATAGATCAGGCTGATCTGGAACTCACTACATAGATCAAGCTGACCTTGAACTCACCGGTTTCTTCTTCCCTAGTCCTGGGGTTAAAGGCTATGCCATCATGTCTGGCTCAAACCCCAAAGAACAAAAGTCCCTTTCTCTCTCTTCTTGAGATGGGTTATCAATGTTGTCCAAGTTAGTTTACATTGCTTGTCTCCAACTATCCTCCTGTCTCAGCTTCCTGATTATCTTTGACGGCACAAACTGTCAACACACTGTTGTTTTAAGATTTAAGAACTGGGGGCTTTCGCTTTCGGTGCCGAGGACTGAACAATGCGAGACCTCCCCAACAAAAGCCTTACCACACCCTACATTCTTAAATGTATCTTAGAAGTAGATCCAGCCAGCCGTGTTGCTCCCTATCTGGGATTACAAACACACACCGCTACACCTGGTTTCAGCCTCAAGGCCCAATCCCTTCTACAACTTGAGCCCTCACGATGATAACCACCAACCAGGAAGTTTGCAAACACTGGAGTGTATACGTTTATGGCTTTTTTTTTTCCATTTAAATTTTAATTATGTATGTGTCTTTGCACACGAATGCAGTTGCTCATGGAGACCAGAAGGTTTACAGGAGCTACAGTTATGCGATTGTGTGGTCCGGGTGATGAGAACCGGAAAAGGAGCAGTATGCACTCTTCACCACTGAGCCATCTCCCCAGCCATATTTTTATTTTCAAATCTGAAAATAACTCACTCGCCTACAACTCCAGCTGCTGGCGGGGCGGGTTTAAAATATCACACAGCTGTTAGTCTTGCTTCCGTTTTGGTAGCAGCAGCAGCAGCAGCAGCAGCAGCACCTGGATACGAATCTGCCGCGCTACCATTGCGGTTTGAGGAGTAAACACATCAACAACAACAACCGAAAAACAACTCATTAAAAGACTGTGCGCCTGCGCGGGACGGCGACCCCTTCCCCCCACCCCCCCATCTCCTGCGCGTGCGCGCACTGCGCGGCCGCCGAGCCCCGCCCGAGCCCGTCTCCTATTGGTCGAGGAGGCGTGCGCGTGCGTACGCGCTCGCTCGCTCGCGCAGGTGCCCGGATGGGCTGTGGCTTCCCGCGCGCTACCCGCGGACGGTAGGGGGCGCGCGCGCCGCGGAGCTCCGGTTCCAGCTCCGCTTTGTTGCTCGGGCGGAGAGGCGGAGAGGCGGGGTTGGCCCTCCGCGGCCCCCGGGGTAGCCGAGAGACGGTCGCGCTCTGAGTCGGGAGCCGCCGTCGCTCGAGCTCCGGAGCGAAATGGTCGCCCAGGCCCAGGCCCAGGCCCAGGCCCCGAGCCAGGCCGCGGGGCCTCCGCGTGTCCCGTGAAGTCGGGTCGGGTCGGGTCGGGCGGGAGCCACGCGGGGGAGACGAAGCAGGTACGCGCCGGAAGCGAGGGCTCCGTCCCGTCCCGGCTGGGCGGCGGAGTCTGTGTGTGTGTCCGTGTCCGTGTGTCCCCACCGCTCCTGCGTCCTCCGGGGCCTGCTCTCAGCCCGGGCGGGCGGGCGGGGGCGCGGGGCCCGAGGCCGGGCCACCGTTGGCCGGCGGGTGGCCCCGGGTGTCCTCGGGCCCGTTGGGAGGGCGGGGTCTCGGCTGGGGAGGGGGGGGGGACGAGCCGGGGTCTCCCGGCAGGCCCCGCGCGCGGCCCGATGGCAGCAGGGTGGGGAGGAGGTCCCCGGGGTCGCTCTCGGCACCCTGCAGCAGGGGTCCGGTCGCTAACAGGTGCCTGTCGCCTGGCCCTCGGGGGAAGGGCGAGCCCGGGCTGCCCCGGGAGTTGACTCAGCTTTTTTTTTTTCCTGCTGGGCTGGTCAAGTTGGGACACGTTCGGCGGCGGCGCCGGTTGGAGGAGCTAAGTCCTGACTTGCCTCCAGCTGGGGTTATTTAAACCCGGTCCTCTCCGCAGCTGGGGTGCCGGCGGCGAGCGGGAGACGGGGACACCTGTGGCCTCCCCGACGACGACGGCGACGGCCCCTCTCCGGCCTGCAATCCAGGTAAGGAACAGCTCGCCTCGGGTCGTTGTTGTTTTTTTGATTTTCGAAAGCCACTGTGAAAAAGACGTTTTCTGTCCTCTTTAAAAAAATAAATAAATAAATAAATAAATAAAAGTGTCTTTTTATTTTTGCAGATATTTTACCATTTCAAGTTTTTATCGTATGTGTGTTTTTTTTTCTCCCTACTTGTAGGCCAATGTGCAATACCAACATGTCTGTGTCTACTGACGGTGCTGTTAGCACCTCACAGATTCCAGCTTCGGAACAAGAGACTCTGGTTGGTATTTTTGTCCTGAGTGTATAGAAATAACTTATTTTACCAGGTAAACCCAAACTATAGCAAAGCCCTTAAAATTAACTGTGCGTTTAACTAAAAACCGTTTCTCAGTTGTAATTGTTGTATTAGAGAATTAACAGCAAGAATCCATGTTTTCATAGCCTTACGCCTGACACAGGCTTTAGAAATGAGTTCCATTACGTCAAGGGTGGATGCTGACGCTTATGACATGCGTTTTCTAGTTTGTTCTACCACTGTTTAACTTTTTAAATGATAATCTAAAAGTCACAGAAGTAATGCATGCTTTTTGTGAAGGTTTTAGTCATTACAGAAATGCATAAAATAAAAATTCAAAGTTCCAGTCATTACTCTGTCTTTTAAATTTCTTATTCTATATTAACGTATAAAGGTGTTCTATAACTTGTCAGTAAACTACAGAAGTACTTTTAATGGCTGCATAGTAGTTGATAACATGAGTACACCATTTGAACATTTTTCTTAAGTCTTTATAGCTTTTTTTGTTTGCTTTGGTGTTAGGGATTGACCCCAGCCTTTGGGGTGTGGGTGCATAAGTACTCTCCCACTGAGTTGAGCTACATTCTTAACCCTATGACCTACTGGTAGATGTAAAAGTTGCCTCCTGTTCTTGAGTAAAATATGTGATTATTCTGTAAGAAAGATGGGGAAATAGAAATCCTAAGACTTGAATAAACACATTTGATTGCTAACTGGTAACTGGTTCAGCAAAAGGTGATGATTGTCTTCACTCCTGCCAGCTTTCTTTCCCTTTTCTTTTTGATGTAATTTTGTACATATTTGTGAAGAATAATGTGATGATTTGCTATATGCATGTAAATCAAGGTAATTAGCTTTCCATTCCCTTCATCATTTATCATTTCTTTGTTGGAAATTTCCGAACTCACCTTGTAGTTTTTTTTTTTTTTTTTTTTTTTTTTTTAAGGTTTATTTATTTATTTTGTATACAGCATGTATGACCAGAAGAGGGCACCAGATCTCATTACAGATGGTTGTGAGCCACCATGTGGTTGCTGGGAATTGAACTCAAGACCTCTGGAAGAGCAGTCAGTGCTCTTAACCTCTGAGCCATCTCTCCAGCCCGTAGTTCTTTATAGAATGTGTCATGTTACTATGAGCCAGTTCTTACAATTGCTGGACTGTTGTTTCAGTATACATGCTCCAGATCTCTGGTGAGGCAACACAGCTTTTCATGTGTTAAGTAACTTGTTTATCCTGAGCTTTGCCCAGTATCCATCTCTCTTTAACCCCTCTTCCTAGCCTCTCCCTTTCCCCTCTTCCCCTCAGTTCCTTTTGCATTTTCTTTGTGGTTTGCATAATTCTCTAGTTCTACGCAGTTTGAGTATAGTTAATTTCTTTATAGTACCTTGTGCAACTTGATGTTGTCTTTCCCACTGAGAATATTTTTATAAAGTCAGATTTGTCTGTTTGGATGGCTTTTGAGTTTTATTTATTTATTTATTTATTTATTTATTTATTTATTTATTTATTATTTTTGGTTTTTCGAGATAGTGTTTCTCTGTGTAGTTTTGGTGTCTGTCCTGGATCTCACTCTGTAGACCAGGCTGGCCTCGAACTCACAGAGATCCGCCTGGCTCTGCCTCCCAAGTGCTGGGATTAAAGGTGTGTGCCACCACCGCCCGGCGAATTTTCTTTTATTCTTAAGCATAAGAGTACGAAGAATGTTATCTTTTACAGTAGTTTGTTTTGTTTGTTTTTAAATCAGCTCTTACCTTGTAAGCCTTAATAAGAAACTGGCAGCTGGGCGGTGGTGGCGCACGCCTTTAATCCCAGCACTCGGGAGGCAGAGCCAGGCGGATCTTTGTGAGTTCGAGGCCAGCCTGGTCTCCAAAGCGAGTTCCAGGAAAGGCGCAAAGCTACACAGAGAAACCCTGTCTCGAAAAACCAAAAAAACAAAAAAAAAACAAACAAAAAAAAAGAAACTGGCTTTCCATTGTAGAGTTTTGATTTGAGTTAATTTAATATGTAAAAAACTTAGGAGGTGTTTGCTTGGGCAGTACATATGCTAAAACTGACACACTACAGAGAAGATTAACATGACTTCTGCATAAGTGACTGAGAATTAAGGATTAGAAAGTAATTTTCAAATTTACTAAGTGAAATTTTTTTTTTTTCAAGTTTTGGAGATAGAGTTTCTCTGTGTAACAGACTTGGCTGTCCTGGAACTTGCTCTGTAGACCAGACTAGCCTTGAACTCACAGAGATCTGCCAGGCTTTTCCTCCTGAGTGCTGGGATTAAAGGCATGTACCACCATACCCAGCTGGTTCCCATTTCATTTTTAAAGCTTTTTCTTTGTTTTTGAGATTATAATTATACCATTTCTGCCTACTTTTTCCATCCTCAAAGCTTCCAATATACTTTTTCTGATTCATGACCTTTTTTTCATTAATTTTTGTTACATGTATACACACATCTTTGTCTGTGTGAGTAATGCCATTTGTATGTATGTTTTCAGGGCTGACCATTTGGTATTTGATAACCTATTTGTGTGCTCTTCAGGAATACATGCACTTTTAAAAGGGCATTTTAAAACTCTGCTAAAAAGTCTTTAAAACAAAAAAGTGAGGCTGGAGAGAGGGCTCAGCAGTTAAGTGCACTTGCTGCTCTTTCAAAGGACCTAGGTTGGATTCCCAGCACCAACCCTCTTGAATGTAATCCTGGTTCCAGAGGATCTACTGGCCTCTTTTGGCCTCCAGGGGCACTGTATGCACATGGTGTACAGAAATACATGCAGGCGAAACACCAGTACATATAAAATACAAATAAATAAAAGTCTTTAAAAAAATACCAAAAATAAATATGCAAAGATAATGGTTTGTGTGGCAGTGTCAAATATAAAAGTTGAGTTTTGCAGATAAAAAGCAATATCACGTAACATGCCTTCTCCATCCCGGTTTTTCAAACTAACTTTCTTTCTTTTTTTTTTTTTTTTTTAAAGATTTTTTTTTTAATTTATTTATTCATTATGTATACAGAAGAGGGCGCCAGTGAGCCACCATGTGGTTGCTGGGAATTAAACTCAGGACCTCTGGAAGTGCAGTCAATGCTCTTAACCTCTGAGCCATCTCTCCAGCCCCAAACTTTCTTTCAACTTTAGTTGACGCAGTATATTTATTATCCTAGAAGCATTTAACGGTATTTAAAAAGAAACTAAATGCGGTCTAAAGGTAGTATTCACTTTAGTCCTGTTTGTCTTCACGCTTCATCGTGAGGTTGCATTTTAGGCCATGTAGACCAAGAGGGCTGCTAGCACAGTGTGATCTGCAACAGTAGAGCCAGAAAAAAAATAGCTGTCTTGTTAGAGAAAGACAGCTAAGTGGCAAGGGGCACTGGCCACTCCTCAGTGGACCCCCACGTGCTGGCTCACAGCCATCTGTAGCTCCAGTTCTAGGGGATTGGACACTCTTTTCTGGCCTCCCTGGGGACCAAGGACACAAGTGGTGCACAGAAGTACATGCAGATAAAACATCCAATGCATAAAACCAAGTGAAACAGAAGGCTGTCGTTATTGGCACCCAGTAGTTCCAGAACACAAGCTAAGAGGAACCATGACCATTAAAGCTGTGAAGAGCAGGAGCATCTTCAGAGTAGTGCATGACTGATGGTAAGAAACTTTGAGTTCAGTGCCACTTTATCATGGTGCTCCTTGCTAGTACTCCACTGGTGGGTGTTGGCTGCCAGGCTGGGCTCCCGAGCAGCTCTGTGGTTCACAGCTTGCTAGTTAGGTGGTAGTTGTCTTTTTTTTTTTTTTAAAGGATTTTTATTTTATGTGTATGATGTTTTGCCTCCATTTGTGTATGTGTACCATATGGATGCCTGGTGCCCACAGAAGCCAGAAGAGGGTGTCAGATCCCTTATAACTCAAGTTACAGATGGTTTTGATCTACCATGTGGGTAGTGGGAACCAAACCCAAGGCCTCTGTAAGAGCAGTAAGTGCTCTTAACCTCTAAGCTATCTCTTTAGCCCCACCAATTACCATCTTACCACTGGGAAAACTAGATTAGAGACCGACAAACTGTAGCTTCTGGTAAAATTTGACCTGTCTTTGTAAATAACATTATATATTCACTTCTATAGTTCATATAGTACTTTGCTTTAAATTGGCTAGGTATGGAAAAAATTCCTTATGGCTCTTCTGGTCTTATTGGCATGCTCTTTAAATAAAGGTCCTATGTCTTTTTTGATGTCAATGTCTAGCCTTTTTGAGTGCATTGTAAAAGATTGTAAGTGGGTGCTTGAGGTGTACATCACATAGGAAGAAAATACTGAGCTGTAGTTGAGGGAGATGAATTGTAGTCTTTGAAGTGCTCCTTACCTCTTTGGCTTGGATTTGTTGTGTAGCAGTCAGGAATCTTGGCGTGTAATAGGTTGGTGATGGCTTTAGTCCTAGAGATGTAGTCTCTTCTCCTTCATTCTGTAAGTTTCTGTACAGTACACTAGGCATACTGGATCTCCACTAGATTTTGTTAGTAAACAGATGATAGAGCTGGAGAAGAAAATAGCATCATACTCCTGTATGTGCAGGCCCTGCAGAAGCCAGCAGAAGACGTGATCACCTGGAACGAACTGGAGTTTAGACAGTTGTGAGGTGCCTGATGGTGGGTGCTAGGAACTGAACTTGGGTCCTCTGCAAAAGCAGCGAGTGCTGTTAATCTCTGAGCCTCTTGATACTGTTTTTTGATCACAACTAATAGTATTTAATGATTTCATGATAATTGCATAATAGCTTTTTCCAAAGCATTTTTCCTCCTTTTTGGTGATGTGTGCTATTCTGTTTATGAAGTCTATTGCACTTGGTGTAAAACCCAACTTTTTGAGGTCTGACTTTGTAACAAGTTGTCAAACACAGTATTTGCTGCCTTTATTGAGCTTCTTTCTGGACAGACTTGCAGGGCTTATACTGTAGAGTGCTTTCGCGGGTGTTAACAACAGCTCTTTTCTTTCACAGGTGAGACCAAAACCATTGCTTTTGAAGTTGTTACAGTCTGTCGGTGCCCAAAAAGATACTTATACTATGAAAGAGGTAAGCAGAGCTGAGAGGTGGAGAACTGATGTCGTAATAACATTCAGCGCTTTTCAAGTTCGTGGGTGACATTGGTCATATCGAAAGATTTTGTAATAAGCAGGGACATGGTTTTGTGGCCATTTGAACTGTTTTGAAGCTAAAAATACTAATTTGTGGACTTTCTTTTTTAGAGACAAGGTCTCTCTATGTAGCTCTTGATTATCCTGGAAATTGCTATGTAGACCAGACTGGCCTCGAACTCCCAGTGATCCGCCTGCCTCTGCCCCTGCGTGCTGGGATTTAAGGTGTGTGTCACCACACTCAGCATTGTGTTTCATTTTTTTAACTAGAAACCCAAACTGAAAGAGGTACTATAGAATTCTTGGCGTTTTTGTGCTGTGAACTCATTTGGCAAACTGGTTAAAGTCTCAGATCTGTAACTTCTCAGAATTATTTAAATACATATTAGTAAGCAAATTTGTGATGATACACTTTTTACTTAGTTTTGAAATTTTTTGGTTTTTCGAGAAGACAGGGTTTCTCTGTGTAGCCTTGCGCCTTCCTGGAGTTCGCTCTGTAGACGAGGCTGGCCTCAAACTCACAGAGATCCGCCTGCCTCTGCCTCCCGAGTGCTGGGATTAAAGGCGTGTGCCACCACTGCCTGGCTAGTTTTGAATTCTTAAAGCTGCATTTATTTTGTGTGTATGTGTGTCCGTGCCTGGTGGAGATTAAAGGATGTTGTGAGGGAATCACTTCTTTCCTGCCCTGTCAGTCCTGTGTAATGAAACAAGGGTCATCTGCCTTGGCACCTGCCCAGTGTAACGCCTTCTAGATTAATAAAACACTGGTAGGAAGTTTAATAAATTTGATTTTAATGTAATGAGGAATAAAAGAATATGTTGATGGGTTTGCTTCAGGTATAGCATAGTACAAAAGCATTTTGATGTTTATTGGTGACAAGAATCACTTAGAAATATCATAACTTGTTGCCTATATTCCTAATGGAGGTGAAACTTAAATTTCAGTTCAAATTTTGTGAAAATGAAGATCTCCCCACCTGTTGCATCCAAATTGTTGGATTCTCTAAATTTTTATCCAAGGACTTCTTGGGCATCCCTGAATCCCAGATTGGAACTTGTACTCTAAAGATACATGAGTACAGCATACTGTACTGAAATTCTCTGGTGAGCTGAATCATGAACCTGTGCTCTGTTTCATGGATACAACATTGTATTCTTCTTTATTTTGAAGTTTGTTCATAAAAGTATGGTCTTCAGTGAGTGGCTGGGCACTTGTAGACAGAATTTTAGTGTGAGTGAGATACAAGATTACCTTGTTTACTTAAAAGACTGAAGTTCTATTCTTGTGACAGGCTAGTGGGACAGGAAGAGACTCCCAATTTGTCTTCAGCTATACTGTTAGAAATGTGTCCAAGGATACTTTCTAGAAGGAACCTATTCTTTTTGTCCCACTGCCTGTCAGCAGTGTTCATGACTCATGGACATGTAAGAACATTCCTTTAAGATTGACTCCTGCTGCACTACTAAGTCACTTAAGCGTTAAGTGATGGTTTTTAGGGACATTAACTTTGGATTGACCTTTATAAAATTAGTTAAGGAAACAAAGTATGACTTTAGTAGTAGATAGAATAGAAAATAGATCAAGGCCATCAAAAAGATGTAGGGTGCTTGTACTGAGCTGTATGCATGGCTCAGTGGTCTTCCTCTGCTCTCTGCAGAGCATTGGCTTTAGGACCCTGCCTTCCAAGTCCCTTACTTAAAAAATGAAACTTTTACTGGCTGATGGTGTTGCACACCTATAATCCCAGCACTTGGGAGGCAGAGGCAGGCAGATCCTTGTGAGTTGAAGCCATCCTGCTCTACAAAGTGAGTTCCAGGACAGCCATGGCGGTTACATAGAGAAACCCTGTCTCCAGAAACTTTTTTGTTGTTTTGTTTGTTTTTCAAGACAGGGTTTCTCAGTGTAGTTTTGGTGCTTGTCCTGGATCTTGCTCTGTAGACCAGGCTGGCCTCGAACTCACAGAAATCCTGCCTGGCTCTGCCTCTTGAGTGCTGGGATTAAAGGTGTGCGGCACCACTGCCCGGGTACATAAAGAAATTTTTTATGTAATGTATGTACAACCTCCCTTATACTTTAAGTTGTCTCTAGATTACCTATAATACATGATAATACAAAGTTGTTAATACTGTATTATTTGAGGAGTATTGACAAGGAGAAGCATTTCCATGTTTAGGACAGACCCCTGGAGTATTTTAGACCCAGAGTTGGATGGACCATGGAGGTGGGACTTAGGGCTGTTTATATTGTCTGTACCAGTTTTCAGTTACAAGCTCTTTATCCTGGGGCTCTTGAAAAAGCAGTGGACACCTGTATGGGATAGTAGAAAGTGCACTGGAATAGGTCTCCGTCCTAGGGGGTTTCCTCAGGTGTCAGACCAAGGGGCACCCTCTTGGTTTCCGTACAGTGCTCAGTTCTGTGGGCTGTCAGGATGACGAGACTACTGACAGAACTCGCTGTGCCCTGCAGAATGCTTACCGATGTTGTGATGGGCTGCTTTTGGGATAACAAAGTATGTGCCTGAAGCTGACTTAATGGCACACGTGGACTATAACTTACAGTATATTACCATGGACTGTGTAGAAAGATTCATAACTTTGAGAATACTCCATTGGGAGATGTCATTGAGGATTTTCCTGATCCTCTGTGATGACTTTAGAGCTGTTGAAGAATATATTTGTGACATTTGTCATTGCTCTAATTCACCGCTGTGTTTCAGTTGATTTTTTTTTCCTTCAATTTTTTGCATTTTTTTTGCCTCTTTTTCCTTTCCTAGTATGTTAGTATCTAGATTTCTAGGAAGAATTATTAAAGTTTATGAAAAAAAAGAAAAGAAAAGCAAGAAACACATTCAAGTAATGTGGAGAAACAGTTACTTCTATTTTCATCAACTTAAAGGGAAAGTGTTTTGGTTTTTCGAGACAGGGTTTCTCTGGGTAGTTTTGGTGCCTGTCCTAGATCTCGATCTATAGACCAAGCTGGCCTCGAACTCACAGATCAGCCTGGATCTGCCTCCTGAGTGCTAGCATCATAGGAGTGCGCAACCACTGCCCGGCAAAAGGAAAGTGTTTTAAATGGGTGGTGGTGGCACATGCTTTTAATCCCAGCTCTTTTTTTTTTTTTTTTAAAGATTTATTTATTTATTATGTATACAGGAGAGGGCGCCAGATCTGATTACGAATGGTTGTGAGCCACCATGTGGTTGCTGGGAATTGAACTCAGGACCTCTGGAAGAGCAGTCAGTGCTCTTAACCTCTGAGCCATCTCTCCAGCCCCTAATCCTAGCTCTTAAGAGGCAGAGGCAGGCGGATCTCTGTGAGTTTGAGGCCAGCCTGGCCTACAAAGCGAGATCCAGGATAGCCAGGACTACACAGAGAAACCCTGTCTCAAAACAAAAAAAGTGTTTAAAAGAGGTTCTAAATACAAAATGTTGGTCTTATACATGATTGTGGATATGGTGGTTGTTTAGATAAGTGGGGTATTTCTCAATGTATGTAAAATTGATACTTAGTTTTAATACTTAGAAACCGTTATTTCTATTTCAGATTATATTTTATCTTGGCCAGTATATTATGACTAAACGATTATATGATGAGAAGCAGCAACATATTGTGTATTGTTCAAATGATCTTCTAGGAGATTTGTTTGGAGTGCCAAGCTTCTCTGTGAAAGAGCACAGGTAAATTAATCAGTAAAGCTGCAGCTCCTCTCCATCTCTGTCCTTCTGTCAGAGACAAACTGTAGCCTTGTATACAAAATGCTCTACTGCAGTTAACACTCCTGGCCCTGACGTTTGTTTGTTTTTTTGGTGGGAGCGGGTATATTGTTTGGGAACCTGAACTCTGGAATCTTAAAAATCTGTTTGTTTGTTTGTTTTTAATTGTGCATGTGCCACTCACTGTGAGTGGGGGGTTCCAGAGACAGCATTGAGGAGTCAAACTCGGGTCACCAGGCCTGACTTCTTTTTGAGAGCAGTCCAGTCAAGTTGTGTGGGTGTGTAAGTGGATATAACTTATTCCAGTTATAGGTTCTCTAGTTATAATTTTTCTTTTTCTTACAAGGAAAATATATACAATGATCTACAGAAACTTGGTGGTCGTAAGTCAGCAAGGTAAGTTAATTTTGAATAATATGAAAATACTGTAATTTTAAAGACAATTCTTTTTGATTCAGGGTCTCATGTATCCTAGTCTAACCTCAAACTCACTATGTAGCTGAGAACCCTGGAGCTTTTAAATGTGTGTATATGTGCTATGTGTCTGGGATGGGACACAGGTACCATGATGCACATAACAATTTTGCAGAGTTCTCTTTATGTGGGTTCTAGAGATCCAGCTCAGATCTTGAGGCATACATGCACACCCTTCGACCTTGTGAACCGCCTTGCCAGTTCTTACAACAGTTTGAGGACTTGAGGTATACTTAGTGATAGAGTGCTTTCCTGCCGTGTGTGCAGTTCTAGCTTGAATCCTTAGCACTGTAAAGTAAAAATGCAAAGCAAAACATCAGAGACATTGTTACTGATGTGGATTTTGTGTTTCGTATTTCTGGTTCTCTGAATTTTTAGTCAGCTCTTTCAGTGCCCACTAATTTTTTTGTAAATTATTGCTTATTTTCATATGTGTAAGTGTTTTGTATGTCTGTGTACCATCTGTGTGCAGTGCCTCTGAGGACAGAAGGGACCATCATCTCCTGGAACTGGATTAGAGATGGTTGTGTTGGTGCTGGGAATTGGATCCAGATTCTCTGGAATAGTAACCAGTGCTCTTAACCAGAGCCATATTTTCAGCCTCTATTTACTTTTTTGTTTTGAGATTAGATCTCTCTGTAAATTATCCAGGCTGGTTTGGAACTCGGTCTTCCTGCTCCCCTCCAAGTAGCTGGGATTAGAGCCCCTGTGGCATTCATTTATTTATTCAGCACTGCTGGGAATTGAACACAGGGACTCATCTGTGCTTGGAAAGTGTTGTACTAGTTAGCTGCCTCAGCAGCCCTTTGGTTCGTTCTCATTCTTTTTTTAAAAATTAAAAACAAGCTGGGCAGTGGTGGCATGTGTCTTTAATCCCAGCACTTGGGAGGCAGAGGCAGGTGGATCTCTTGAGAGTTCATGGCCAGCCTGGTCTACAGAGCAAGTTCCAGGACAGCTAGGGTTGTTACACAGAGAAACCCTGTCTTGAAAAAACCAAAACCAAACAAATAAATTGAAAACGGCTCTTTTCATGTTACATGTAGGGGTGTTTTGCCTGTATGTATGTCTGTGCATCCCTTGTGTGCAGTGCTCACAGAGACCAGAAGAAGGGCATTGATCTCCTAGGACTGGAGTTAGACTGTTGTGAATGAGCTGCTACCTCTTGGAAGAACGTCTAGTGCTTTTTTTTTTTTTTTTTTTTTTTTTTTTGAGACAGGGTTTCTCTGTGTAGCTTTGCGCCCTGGAACTCACTTTGTAGCCCACGCTGGCCTCGAACTCACAGAGATCCGCCTGGCTCTGCCTCCTGAGTGCTGGTATTAAAGGTGTGCGCCACCACCGCCCGGCCACGTCTAGTGCTCTTAACCTCCAGAGCCATCACTCCAACCCTCTTGAAAAAAATTTAATTGTGGAGCCTGGTATGGTGACTCATACCTTCAATCTCAGCACTTGGGAGGCAGAGGCAGATGGATCTGTCCAGCCAAGTCTATATAATGAGAACCTATCTCAAAGAAAAAAAAAAAAAAGAAAGAAAAATTATGTGTGTGTCCTTGTATGTGCGTATGTGCACATAAGTGCAGGTGTCCACAGAGGCCAGAGGTGTTGGATTCCACGTGACGTGAGTGCTGAGAAAGGGAACTTAGCTCTGCTCCAGAATGTGCTTTTACCCACCGAGCCATCTCTCCAGTCCCATGATACTCCTTTAAAACAAAACAAGCAAACCCACATTTGTTTGTGTGTGTATGAGCACTTCTGTGTGCTCAGTGTGCATTGTCAAATGACGACGTGAGGGAGTTGGTTCTCTTTCCATCATGTATAAACTTGAGTAGGAAATGCATGTCAACTGAAACTGTAGTATGAAAAGTGTAATCAACAATGTGTGATACAAAGTTGAATGCCTGTTTATGTCTGTTGAAACCTTGAGTTATCAGTTAGGATGTCTTTTGAAAAATAGACGGTGTTAAAGGCTCCCTGGTAGAAGTGTGGTCGGACCTTGAGAAACTGAGGTGTTCGGGACCTAGGTAGGCCCTTGAAGAGTGAGATCTCATCTGTTCTTGGTCTTTCTCTTGTTTTTGAGTAGACAGACGTTTTCCATTTTTTAGATAAGCAACAGTTTAGCTCTCTACTTGCAGTTCTTTTTTTGTAGTGCTGAGAATTGAACATAGGTCCTCATGTGTGGTTCACCAGCACTCTTGACACTGAGCTACATTCCAGACTGACTTAACTCATTATTTTGGGATGCAGCCTTTTTGAGAATCTAGTAAAGGCATTTGGTTTTCATTCTGTAAAGGCAGAACACATGGAATAAGTATTTTCATAGATACTTTTTTAAAAGAAGGGTCAGTCTTCCTCCTCCTTCCCCCCTCTTCCCCCTCCTTCCTCTCTCCTCTCCCCCTTCCTTCTTCTTTCTCCTCCTCCCTCCTCTCCCCCTCCTTCCTCCCTTCTCCCCCTCTTCCTTCTCCTTCCTCCCTCCTCCCCCTTTTCTTCCTCCTCCTCCTCCTCCTCCTTTCTTCTTCCCTCCTTTCCCCTCTTCCCCTTCCTCCCTCTTTCCCCTCCCCCACCCCTTTTTTTTCAAGACAGGATCTCACTATACATCCCTGGCTAAGCTAGAATTCACTATGTAGACCAGGCAGACCTTGAACTCACAGAGCTCCACCTGTCTCTGCCTCCTAAGTGCTGGGACTAAAGGTGTGGGCCACTATGCCAGGTCCCATAACACATTTTTAACAAGCTTCTTTCCAAGGAAAAAATGCTGATTTGTAGTGGTTGCTGATTTTCATGCTATAAATACTTTTATTTCTACAGTATATAAACACTGAGTTGAGAAGGCTTACATTACCTCCCCAACTTTAAAGATGTTTTGAGACAAGATTCTACTATGTATCTCTTATTATTTTGGAGTTGGTGATCTTCCTTCTTCAGCCTCCCAAGCTCCCTAGGATTATAGGTTTATGCACCACCATATCTGGCTAGTAGTGTATATTTGAATACTGGTAGGTACAGGCTCCAAAACATTATCAAACTTATAAAGGTTATCCTTAAACTATAGCTGCTGTGTTCAGAAGCTTGTTTGGTTTCTAGACTGAATTGACCACTCTCTTGTGATTCACTATTCCATTCTGTAGTCAGTTTATTGTGTTGTGTTATTGCGTATACTACACTATATGTCTGCTTCCTGTGTCCCATTCAGATCGCATACTGCATAGTATAGTATTTTATTAAATTGTTGATTTGGGATTCAATACCAAAATAATGCCTATAAAAAGCACCAGGATCTTACCTTAACCCAGAACAAAGTAATGATTAATTTGGTAACTGAGTCTTTTTTTTTTTTAATGTGAAACAGAGTAGCCAGGCTGGCTTTGAACTTGGGATCTTTTGGCTTCTGCCTCATGAATGTGCTGGGATTACTGGTGACCTCTAAGGCTCTTTATGAAGTCAAATGATGGCACAATCTATTGTTATGGAATCTGTGGCAGCGCTTTGAATTTTCTCAAGTTTCTAATAGTCGTCATTCATTTAAATAACTGACAGATGACTAGAAGAACTAAAGGGTCAGCTGTAAACTACTTACGTTATTTTCATTTTCAGTTTTGTGTTTCAGTTAAAGTCATTTTGAAAATCCTAGATCAGAATTGTCAACCTTGTCATACTTGGTACTTTACTAATTTGTCCTATATCTATTAAATGTACTAAGGCAAATACCCAGGTAACACAGCCTGTCTGTGCACGTATTCAGTTTACAGTCTGTATATTGCCACAGAATGTGAGGGAGTTAAATTGTGGTAACCCATCATTTCAGAGTGCCTGGTCAGTGCTCAGTCATGACTGCTGGTGACGGAAGTGCTTCAGGCTGGCAGTGAAGGGTATTTGGTTATGATTTGGGGTAATTTTGTCCTTCCCAGTTCTGGAATTTTGATGTTTTGAGAGATTGGTCTGTAAAACTAAATGCAAACTATACCTGTCTACCTGAGTGGCTCATTAAAATTCATTATTTTCCAATCTAAATCTTTCACCTTCCTAAAATCATCTCTTGGTGAGTGGTACCACACATGTTTTCATCTAATTAGTCTCTTGGGATTCACTTTATCAGCTCCTTCCACACTACATAGCAAACTCCTGGTCTTTATTTTTTTTTTAAGACAGGGTTTCTCTGTGTGTAACCCTGGCTGTCCTGGAGACCAGGCTGCCTCCTAGGAGTCCTCGTTCATGCCATCACCGCCCAGCTCTAACACCTGGTCTTAACCAGTTCTTATAGTCTTAATGTTTCTCAAGTTGTTTGCTTTCCTCTGTGTTCTATCGGTTGTTTTCCCATACTGGACATTGAGCCCAGGGCCTCACTCATGCTAGTTGAGGCCTCTTCCACTGGATTACCTACAGCTCTTTCCATTTTATTTTGACAGTCTCACTGAATTGCCCGGGCTGGCCTCAAATTTGTAATCCTATCTGAGTCTGCCCAGTAGCTGAGGATGATTGGTGTATGTCATGCCCAATGGTTTGTTTCTATGTAAATTCTACTTTATCAGTGATTTGTTACTCCTTATTTGGGAGTTTTCTGATTGCTCCCTGGGGAGAATAGTTCTATGAGCTAGGAAATCAGCCATATCACCCTTTTAGTGGTGAGAGGTTACAAAATGGCCTTAGGCAAGTTTAAATAACTGCTCAGAAGAAGGACATCTTGTGCTGTTTGACTGAGCACACATGGCTCCTTGCACAATGACCCTGCTTCCGTTCCAGTAAAAATGAATTAGTTTTTAATATTGTGCCACAGAACTGTTTGTGTGTCTGGATTCCTTCTTAGATAGTATTTTTTCTGTCTGGAATGTCTTTTATACACTAGCTTCAGCACAGGCTGTTACAAAATCTGTCCTGGTAGTTCTTTAGTCTCTTTCCCCCACATCTATCAAACAATACTTTGTTTCCTCTGCTAGTACAGCCTCTCCTCGCCCCTCCGCAAGACAGGGTTTCAATGTACAGCCCTGGCTGTCCTGGAACTCACTCTGTAGATCAGGCTGGCCTCCAACTCAGATCTGCCAACTCTGCTTACCTCTGCCTCCCGAGTGCTGGGATTAAAGGTGTGCGCTACCATGCCCAGCATCTGCTAGTATATTATAAAAATGTGCTCATTTTACTTTATAATTCTTGTTTTAAAGTTTCATCTCCAGGTTTTAGCATGCAGATGACACTCGGGACATACATGGTTAATGTTTGTTGAAAGGTTAAATTTTGTACAGGCTGTGTTAGACTGGTGATGTTGAATTCTTGTTCTTGTGTTGAGTCAGTTTTTACTTTCTCTTAGAGCCTGCAGACTCCGGCACATCCATGAGTGAGAGCAGGTGTCAACCTGAAGGTGGCAGTGATTGGAAGGTAATGGTTAAATAAGTTTCCTTTTTAAAATTTCTATTTGTGTGTATTGTCTGTGAGCGTGTGAGCGTGTGTGCGTGTGTGCGTGTGTGCGTGTGCATCCTCGGGCCAGAGGAGGATGTCAGGTCACCTGGAGCTGCCCCAGACATGAGTGGTGGGAACCGAAAGTCATCCAGGCAAGAGCAGCAAAGGTCTTAACCTCTGAGCCATCTCTCCTCCTCATGACAAGCAGTTCTTGAGAGCTGGAGGGTTGTATAAAACAGGATGTGGAGAAGCCTGGGCTGTGTGTTTACTTTCATGTTTCATGTTTTCATGTGTGCTTAGGACCCTGTGCAGGAGCCACCGGAAGAGAAGCCTTCCTCTTCAGATCCAGTTTCCAGACCGTCTACCTCATCCAGAAGGAGAGCAATTAGTGAGACAGGTATAGATAGGGAATGTTGGACATATTTAACAGTTGTTGGGGTGTGTGTGTGTGTGTGTGTGTGTGTGTGTGTGTGTGTGTGTATATGTGTGTTGTGTGTGTCTTCCTCTAATGCAGTGCTTCTCAACCTATGGGTCGAGACCCCTGGGGGGTGTCAGACGACCTTTTCACAGGGGTCACCTAAGACCATCGGAAAACACAGATGTGTATGTTATGATTCCTAACAGTAGTAAAATTACAGTTATGAAGTAGCTACAACGAGAATTTTATGGTTGGGGGTCACCACACCGTGAGGAAACTGTTAAAGGGTCGCAGCATCAGGAAGGTTGAGAACCGCTGCTCTAGACTCCTAATTTTGGTTCTTTTAATAAAAAAGGAGATGAAGTCTTATTTTCTATTTTACTTTAATTATTTTTTTGGGACAGCATCTCTGTATAGACCAGGCTGGCCTCAAACTCAGATTCACCTGTCTCTGCCTCCCAGGTGTTAAGAATTAAAGGCATTAGGTATGCGCCACCATACCTAGCATAGTCATATTTTTAAAGCTTAGTGTTGACAGAAAAAGCTCTAGAAGGATTAAATTTATTGTAACTTGTGGAGGTAAAGTTCAGAAAAAAGATTGGAAGCTCTTTTTTTTTTAAAGATTTATTTATTATGTACACAGTGTTCTGTCTGCATGTATCCCTGCAGGCCAGAAGAGGGCACCAGATCTCATTACAGATGGTTGTGAGCCACCATATGGTTGCTGGGAATTGAACTCAGGACCTCTGGAAGAGCAGTCAATGCTCTGAGCCATCTCTCCAGCCCGCCTTTTTTTTTTTTTAAACTTTATTGGTGTTTTGCCTGTATGTATGACTGTGTGAGGATGTTGGATCTTGCAGTTACAGACAGTTGTGAGCTGCCATGTGGGTGTTGGGGATTGAACCCAGGTTCTCTGGAAGAGCAGTCAGTGCTCTTAACCACTGAGCCATCTCTCTGGCCCCAAAGATTTGAAGCTTTGAAGTGTACTTAGTTGGACAGATCCAGTGGAACATTTGACTTTTGGAATATAAATGGTTGACTTTCTGTTCAAATTAATTGAAATTAAATTTTGTAGCCAGGTGGCAGTGGCGCACGCCTTTAATCCCAGCACTTGGGAGGCAGAGCCAGGTGGATCTTTGTGAGTTCGAGGCCAGCCTGGTCTAGAGTGAGATCCAGGAAAGGCACCAAAACTACACAGAGAAACTCTGTCTCGAAAAAACAAACAAACAAACAAATGTTACAAATAGATAAATAGGTACTGAAGACATTGCAGTTTCTAAATCAGCCACGGTACAAGGATTTAACTACTGTTTTCCCTTAATATAGAAGAAAACGCAGATGAACTACCTGGTGAGCGACAGAGGAAGCGCCATAGGTCCCTCTCCTTTGATGAAAGCCTGGCTCTGTGTGTGCTGAGGGAGATATGCTGTGAAAGAAGCAGCAGCAGTGAGTCCACAGAGACCCCCTCAAACCAGGTAGGCCTCTGGTGTTGATGATTTAGAAGTTATCTTATTTGTTTTATTTTTTATTTATTATGTATGTTTTTGGGAGACAGAGTTTCTCTGCAACAGCTCTGGCTGTCCTGGAACTTGGTTTGTAGACCAGGCTGGCCTTGAACTTAGAGAGATCTGCCTGTCTCTGCCTCCCAAGTGCTGGGGTTAAGGCGTGCACCACCACCACCAGGCTTATTTTTTTATGTAAGGGTTTTGTCAGCTAGAATGTTTCACATGCATGCAATGCCCTGGAGGCCAGAAGAGGGCGGTGAATCCCCTGGACTGTAGTATGGATGGTTGTGAGCCTGTCTGGGTGCAGGGAATGGAACCTGGGTCATCTGCAAGAGCAACAAATGCTCTAAACCCCTGAGTCATCTCTCCAGTCCTGTGTTTTGGTTTTAAATTAGAAAAAAAAAAAAAAGGTTTTTAAAAAATTAAAGTCCTAATAAGCTTATAAATAGAATGCCTGTTACAGGAATTCTGTCACTGGTTCACTAGCCAATTGAGAAGAGCCTTTTGGTCCAAGCAGCGGGTTATTCATTGGGGATGGGTGTGACCGAGAGAGGAAGCAGAGCAGAGGGATGCTCATCCTTGGTGAGCCAGGAAGCGGTGGTGATGGGGCTTTTTCAGCAATGGCTTGCCACCTACTTCAGGTTTTTATCTTACAGTTGTTCTTTAGTTTTATAATAAATAAACATGTATCAATAACAAATGCCCATGTTTGATAGATTGTTGCTGAACACAGTGGTAAATTGTAATTTTAAAGCTACATAGAGCTCCCTGCTTGTACCTCTAGGTTTGGAGATAGAGGTCGGAGATTAGAGTAGCCCTGCTCCTGGAAAAATGAATACAGATTCCATCATTACTGATGTCATCTCAATGTGAGAGAACCTTTGTGGACTCCTGTACTAGTAGTCAGCTCAAGTGTGCTGGAGTATACAGTCATCTGAACATATAGAAGTGACTTTTTAAATACAAGAAGGAGCCTGGAAATTCAGCTCAGTCATGTACTGTAGACATCTAAGGCAAGTTTGCTTTCCTTGCCAAGGATCAAACACAGCACATGCTAGGCAAGCACTACCATTGTATACCCCTGACCCTACTTGAATATTTAAAGACAGGGATTCACTGTAACCCTGGCTGGCCTGGAAATTGCTGTGGAAACTTCATGTGTCCCACTAAAGACGGCTTTCAAAGTTGGGAAGTTTAGCTTAGTTGGAGCTCTATACCAGTAAAGACAGTACCGGTACTCACTGTCCATGTGTAAACCTACGTTTCACAGAGCTGATTAATAAATAGGCCTCTGATTTCTAGATCTGTGTATGACAGAAATTAAACTCAGACCATGCTGATTTATTTGTTCAAAGTTGAGCTGCAATAAAAGTCCCGTCCCGTCCCCCCCCCCCCCCGTTCCCCCCCCCCCCGTCCCCCCCCCCCCCGTCCCCCCCCCCCCCCCCCCCCCCCGCGAGGGGTGGGGAGAGGTGGAGACTGGAGAGATAGTCAGTAGTGAAGAACACTTGCTGCTTTTCCAGAGGACCTAAGTTCAATTTCCAGCATCCATGTTGTGGCTAACAATCATCTGTAACCACGGTTCCAGAGGATCAGATGACCTTGTCTGACTTCTGTAGGCACCGAGCATACACATGGCACATGTACATACGTGCAGGCAAAACACCCGTACACAAAAAATAACAACGAAGACAAATTTTTAAAAGAGTGATTTGTTTTTTTGTTTTTTTGTTTTTTTTATTTTTATTTTTAAATGTAGTTTTGGACATTGAACTATGCCCCCAACCCAGGGCCTTCCACATGCTGGGCAAACCTCTATTTAGCTGTAAGGATGCTTAACCCTTTAAAATATTTTTTTAAAAAAAGTGCATCGTTGGTGTATTAGTTTCTTTTTTGTTGCTGTGATAAAATATCATGACTAAGGCAACTTACTCAAGAAGGAGCTTATTTTGGCTTACCATTCCAGAGGGGTACGGATCCATCATGGTGGGGAGGTGTGGCAGGAGGTAGGCATGGTTTTTGGAGCAGGAAGTTGAGAATTTGCATCCTTAACAACAAGCATGAAGCAGAAAGACTAAACTGGAAATTGGCAAGGCTTTTTAAATCTCAAAGCTCTCCCTCAGTGACGTACTTGCAGTAAGGCTGCACCTCCTCAGCCTTCCCAAACAGTGCCACCCACTGGGTACCAAGTAATCAAATGCCCAGGACTGTTGGAGACGTCTCATCCAAACCACCACACTAGTTAATATGGCAGTGTCTCTTGGTCACTGTTTTTAATTCTGTGTGTGAGTGTAGGTACAAGTGAGTGCAGGTGCCCTCAAGTCCAGAAGAGGATGCTAAAGTGGGTGATGGGAATTGAATTGCAAGACTGGTGTGTGTTCTGTGTTCTTTTAACAGCTGAGCTATTCTCCAGCTCCTTTTTTTAAAAAAAATTTTTTATTTAATATTTTTAATTCTTTGAGAGTTTTCATATGTGTATACAGTGTTTTTAACTGTATTTACCTCCCCCCGTCCCCGTATCTCTTCCCACATGCTTTGGATACAACTTGTTTAGCCATGTGCACATAGGTGGTGGGTCTTTGATTGGAGCACACTCCTGAAGACAGTCACCCTCTTGCCCTTTCCCCAGAAGCCATCGACTGCTAGTAGTTCCTCAGTGAGGTGTTAGGGCCTGTGAGCCCCCACCCCATGCATGCTGGACTGTTGACCAGCTTCACTTTCGACAGGCAGCCACAGTCCTCAGTACGTGGTGCATAGACTGTGTCAAGTCCAGAGACGCTGTTCCCAACTCTTCCCCCCAACCTTTGACTCTCAAAATCTTTCTACCCTCCTTCCTATGTTCTTCAATCTCAGAGTGTCTCTGTCTCTGTGTGTGTGTGTGTGTGTGTATTCTTATAAAAATCAAGTTAAAAATTTAATTAAGCTTAAATTTCTTAAATGAGAATGCTTTTAATAGGACTATTTTTTTTTGCTTTGTTTTAACTTCCCTTATATTTGAATGTTAATCTCAGCAGTCTCACTGTCCATTTACAGGAAAAACTATAGTTAAATAATTTGTTAAAGGTTCCTACAACTAAACACATTTGAAATAAGACAAAACATTTTTAAAAATTTTTTATTTTATGTGCATTGGTGTTTTACTTGAATGTATGTCTGTGTGAGGGTGTCAAATCTTAGAGTTACAGACAGTTGCGAGCTGCCATGTGGGTGCTGGGAAATTGAACTTGGGTCTTATGGAAGAGCAGCCAGTGCTCTTCACAGCTGAGCCATTTCTCCAGCTCTGACAAAACATATTTCTGTGATGCCTTTTTATTTCTGTGTTGCCCCTTAGCTCACACTTTTCAAAACAACTTGTTTTTTCGTTTTTTTGGTTTTTGGTTTTTTTTGGGTGGGGGCAGGGGTTGGATTTGAGACAGGGTTTCTCTGTGTAGCCCTGACTGTCCTAGAACTCTCTTTGTAGACCAGGCTGGCCTCAAACTCAGAGAGATCCACCTGCTTCTGTCTCCCAAGTACTGAGATTAAAGGTGTGTACCACCACCACCACCACCTGGCTTCAAAATGGCTTTTGACATTGCATTTGAAAAAAACATTTGTGTATGTGTGTGGGTGTTTATGTCTGCCACAGTGCATTTGTGAGAGTGTAAGGAGGACAGAGGACAGCTTGAGGAAATCGATTTCTTCCTTTCACCATGTGGGTTCCAGGGATAGAGAACTCAGCACCTCAGTCTTGGCATCGTTACCCATGAGCCGTCTCTGGCTCCCAACAGTGTTGCAGTTTTCATGATACTGTAGAACCAAAGGGTTGTCAAATACCATAGAGTGAACCTTTTAGTTCTGGTCTGCTTTGGTCCCTGTTAGGTCGTCTTTTTTTTTTTTTTTTTTTTAAAGATTTATTTATTGTGTATGTGTTCGGTCTGCGTCTATGCCTGCAGGCCAGGAGAGGGCACCAGATATTACAGATGGTTGTGAGCCACCGTGTGATGCTGGGAATTTAACTTAGGATGTCTGGAAGAGCAGCCAGTGCTCTTAACCTCTAAGCCATCTCTCCAGCCCCGTTAGGTCTTCTTTTTTGTTTTTTGTTTTTCGAGACAGGGTTTCTCTGTAGTTTTGGAGCCTGTCCTGGATCTTGCGCTGTAGACCAGGCTGGCCTCAAACTCAGAGATCCCGCCTGGCTCTGCCTCCCGAGTGCTGGGATTAAAGGCGTGCGCCACCACCGCCCGGCCTGTTAGGTCTTCTTAATGTGGAAAAGCAACGGTAGATGTGTAGCACACACAGGCATGGCTTTGTTCAGGAGAGTCATTTATAAAGATACACTGGTGTTACGATACAGCTTGCAGAGCACTGCTGCAGGAAGTAGGTCTGATACCAGAGAGTTGAGTGGAGTGAAGGAACACTGTTGGGTCACTAGAGATGTGACTGACTGTCTTAACCTGTGTCAGTGGGATCTCTCTAGGAGTTAGAGCTAGTTCTTGATGAGTTGCTTTTTCTACTGTTTTATCAACATCACTTTAAGTCTTCACTTAGAAATTTGTAAAATAATATACTTTTTGTGGATTATATTAATTCAGACTCCTTTCATATTTCAAGGGACCGTATTCTCTAGAAGTTAAATGATGTGTCTGAAGTTCAACAGCTTTTGACATCACATTGAGAATGCCTGTATTCTGACTCAGAGTCTTGCATTTTTCTCAGTTATAGATTAGGATCCAGTTTCTGATCAATTTAGTGTAGAATTTGAAGTTGAATCTCTTTTTTTATGTTGTTTTGAGACTGGGTCTCTCTATTTAGTCCTGGCTCTTGGCTGTCCTCTGTAGACCAGGCTGGTCTTGAACTCACAGAGATCCTCTTGCCTCTTCCTCTGCTTCCCAAGTGCTGGGATTAAAGGTGTGTCTCACCATACCCAGCCTTGAAGTTGAATCTCTTGATTCAGAACATTGTAGCCTTGGTATGTGTATGCTTCCTACCCTTAGCATAGACAGACATTAGGTTCTGAAGCTGTGAGTTACTAAATGCTAAAATGAGAGGCTAGTTGAAAATACATAGAATTTTTTTTTTTAAATTTAAAAATGTATCTTGAAGCTTTGCAAATCAAGTTATTCTCAAAATTTATTTCAAAACAAATATACCATTGCTGGGCTGATAGCACAGGCTTTTAATCCCAGCATTCAGGAGCAGAAACAGACAGAGCTCTCCGAGTTAACAACCAAGTATGGTCTACATAACATGTTCTAGGCCATCCAGGGCTACATAGGAAGATCATGTCTCAAAAAACCCAAATACCAGATTTGTATTAGTGTCGTAACTAGCATTCTGGCATGCTAATAGTGTGATTAAGGTCGATCTTAGCCTTCTTGTATTTAATAGGAGAAGTTTGCAGTTATGCTTCATATAATTAATAGGTGTGTATATAATCAATAATCGTATAATTAGGAAAGGTCATTAAACGTGGTATTGTCAGAGAATTAGAAACTCAAATTATCTTAGGGAGGGAAAGTGAGTGTAGGATTATTAGGAAACTAGATCTGGCTGGAGTGTGGTGTTGAGTAGAACAGAAGGTGTGTTTAGCTCTGGGCATTTCATAATGCTAACTTCAATGCTAAGGGCCTTTGGCCTTTTTCCTTCATGTAGTAGAATTTTGAGCAGGGAAGATTCAATATTAATATAATAACCTTGAACCTTAACCTTGAGCCAGTCTGTGCAGCATGAGCAGGAGGAGGAAGTAGTGACACAGGATGAATTTAGGAAGTTCTTATTGAGGCCCAGAGGCAATGTATTTAAGTTCACTTTATTCTTTCTCCATAGGACCTTGATGATGGTGTAAGTGAACATTCAGGTGATTGGTTGGATCAGGATTCGGTTTCTGATCAATTTAGTGTGGAATTTGAAGTTGAGTCTCTTGACTCAGAAGATTACAGCCTGAGTGAAGAAGGGCATGAGCTCTCAGATGAGGATGATGAGGTGGGTTTCTGTGTTCATTAGCTTTTTAATAAGATTGAAGATGTGATACGTTCAGATTCACTTGAAATTCTTGCTTTTTGATTTGTGGATTTAAGGTGAAAGTTTATAGTTTCTTATTGCATGATTTATTATAGTCTCATATTACTATAAACTTAGGCTTTGATGGATAATCTTGTAATGGTCTGCCCACAAACTTCTCCATTTGGTTCTCCCATTCATTCATTCATTCATTCATTCATTCATTCATTCATTTGAGACATGAAGCCCTGGCCATGTAGACCAGACTGGCTTAGAACTCACAGTGATCCACCTGCCTCTGCCTCCAGAGTGCTGGGATCAAAGGCAAGCGCCACCGCTTCTGTCCCTCCATTTTTAATATTAATTTGTTTTTCACAAACATCAAACATGCAGCAAACAGTTGAAAGTGTCAGATAGTATCTGTGTGTCTCTTTGTGGAAGTAACTATACCTTTAACATTTCTAGTTGTTTTCTGGTTAATAACTGAATTTATAAAATAGCTTTTCCTGAATATTTTGTTTGGTTTAAGTGTTTAACAACTCTTGCCATGGTGGGTGAAGAGTTTTCTGTCCTACTTGACTAGAACTGTGTTTGACTTTGCCCTCGGAACTCCTCATGGACAGTTAGTGGCTCAAGTTCTTTGTTTAGGACTTACTAAGAATTCAGCCTTTTTGGTTGAAATGTGGTAAATTGATACTAATGAATTTGTCTTACTAGGTCTATCGAGTCACGGTGTATCAGACAGGAGAAAGTGATGCAGACTCCTTTGAGGGAGATCCTGAAATTTCTTTAGCTGTAAGTATCCAGATACGTCACAGAAATAAAAACACAGCGCTGAGGTCAGAATTGGGAAACTGCTTAATTTACTTCTTTTTTTTTTTTTTTTTTTTAAGATTTATTTATTATGTGTACAGAAGAGGGAGCCAGATCTCATTACAGATGGTTGTGAGCCACCATGTGGTTGCTGGGAATTGAACTCAGGACCTCTGGAAGAGCAGTCAGTGCTCTTAACCTCTGAGCCATCTCTCCAGCCCTTAATTTACTTCTTAAAGTGAGGTGATTTGTACAGTTAAAACATTTAAACTCTTAGGACTTAGAGCATTTTTCTTCTTTGTAATGGGGTCTGTTGCTATATTTGTTTGGTTTTATGGGGTGGAATTTAAACTTGAATGTATTGGACCCCTTGAAACATCCATCCCTGCCTTGTAAGGCCTTTATGTTTGGTTTTGGGGATGAGTGGAAGCCACACTTAGGAATCAAAGAATCAGTATGGGAGGGTATGTAAACTTTACCCCCATTGCTTCTGTATTAGGCTGCTTGTCGGGCAACGTAAACTGGATCTATTTATTCAGGGTACACTAGGAAGTGTCCTCAGGGAAAATTTATCCTTCAGTTTATGCAGGGATATAGGATCTGTTCAGTGATGACTCAGGGATGTGGAGAGTTCGCCTTGCCAGTTGTGTAGAGAGAAGTTCCCATATGGAGGACACACTGAGCAGTTAGAATACAGGAGGACTGACGAGGATGGGCATGTAGTTTGGATTATGGGGAGAACGGCAGATTGTAGCTCCAGTAGTTGACAAGAACTTCTCTTCGGGATAAAAACGGGGTGTTCAGCTGAACTGGCCTTTAGAGCATGTCTTAAGGAATCCTAGTGACTGGTGGGTTGGAAGTGTTTCTCTAGGAAAAGCAGATTTCATCTGGATTTATCATGTAATGTCTAGGCAGTGTTCCAGATTGAGCTTTGAAGGAAGTGGGAACAGACATAAAAACATAGGGAAAATGCTGTGCCAGTTACTTCAACTAAGTGGATAAGCTATGTTTGTCCCAGCCAGATAAGACTTGATAGGTACACGTACCACACTGAGGGTTTGTAACTTTGGGATTTCCAGTATGGAGATCAGTCATGCATTGAAGAGACTTTCCTCAGTGCTGAGCATGGAGCCAGGCCCTTGTGCATAATCAGCAAGTAGTCTGCCCGTGGACTGGTTCCCAGCCTAGCTGGTTCTGTTTCTAAAACCTTTCAAAAAGTAACAGATTTGGGGGGAGTGGCGGGGAGATAGAACTTTTTTTTAGTTTTTTTCTTTTCTTTTCTTTCTTTCTTTCTTTCTTTTTTTTTTAAATCAGTGCTAGGGATTGATCCCAGGCTATAGTCAAAGAAACTAACGTCTGTTATTTTACATAGTTCTCCTTTTTTGTGTGTGTACATGTGGGGAAAGTACCTAAAATCTACTCTCTTAGCTAATTTCTGGTATACAGCATTAACTATATTCCTCATGTTCTTTTTGCCTATCTTATGTAAAACATGAAATGCTGAAAATTGAACTATGTGATATACTTTTCCTCAGGCATATTGAAGCTACTAGCTTCGCTATGACTAGTAACGAAAGGGTTCATGTCTTCTTTTATTGAAGGACTATTGGAAATGCACCTCCTGTGGTGAAATGAATCCCCCGCTTCCACCCCACTGCAACAGATGTTGGACCCTTCGTGAGAATTGGCTTCCCGAAGGGAAAGGGAAAGATAACAGAGAGATCGCTGAAAAAGAAGGCGTAGATGTGCCTGATGGGAAAAAAACTACAGTGAGTGACTCTAAGGAGCCATGCCTTGAGGAAAGTGATGATAAAGAAGGACAAGTCTTCCAGTCACAGGACAGTGAGGACTGTTCCCAGCCATCCACTTCCAGTAGCATCGTGTACGGCAGCCAAGAAGATGTCAAAGAGTTGGAGAAGGAGGAGACACAGAACAGAGGAGAAAGCATGGAATCCGGCTTCTCTCTCAATGCCATTGAACCATGTGTGATTTGCCAAGGGCGGCCTAAAAACGGCTGCATCGTTCATGGCAAAACCGGACATCTCATGTCATGTTTCACATGTGCAAAGAAGCTAAAAAAGAGAAATAAGCCCTGCCCCGTGTGCAGACAACCAATTCAAATGATTGTGCTAACTTATTTCAACTAACCCTGCCCACAACAATAGAATTATATATTTCTAACTATATAATCCCCCCAAATTAGACAACATGTGTTTTATTTTTATTTGCATTTATTTTTATCTACACTAAAGCGAGAAAAGTGTCTCAGTCCACTTAAACTTTGTTGTATAATTGATCTCCTTGAGGGTATGAATAGTGACTGTTTCCTTCTTTTAGGAAAACTTCACTTGATTATATTTTACATTTGGGTTTTAATGTACTCTGCATTGGCTGTGTGGCTCCTTTTTCATTTTCCTTATGTTTAAAGTAATTTCCACTTGGAAGGACGGTTGGAAGTGAAATGTGTCCTCTCCAGCTGCAAATGATGATGGGCCCTTTCTGAGGATTGACTACATTAGAAGCATTTGATTTCCTTTTTTCCCTCTGTTAATAAAGAACATTTAATTTATTTAGTACCTCTCATGTAAGGAGTTAGAAGCTGTGTGAATGATCAAATATTTAAGTTATTGAAATTCTGAAACTCCTTAGTTCTCTAGTGGCTGTGGGCTGTGGGTTGGAGAGATAACTCTCTTGGTAAGGCACTTGCTTGTGTAAGCCTGATGATGTAAATTTGATCTCTGGAGCCCCCAAAAAGGGGAAGAAGGGAACAAGTTCCACAAAGTTGTCCTCTGATAACCACACGTGCCCTGTGTGCACACAATTTTTTTTAAAGGTACGAGTTGTATCTGGTGGTATGTAAGTAAAAAACATGCACCGTATTTTCAAGTGTGTTGTCATACGGAGTAGACAGATGATGCACTGATCTCTCAGGCGGAGAATTCTGAGGCCCTTAGAAGCACCTCCTTGGACTTAGCCCCATAGTTCCCGATGTTGCCTAAGTTTCAGGCTGTACTTAGGCTAGATGTAGAAACCATTCAGCAGAAAGACTAATTCAGAACATGGGTAAAGAGAACTCATTTTAAAACATGCGTAGTATTTTAAAATGACTTCTCCATGTAGATTAACCTCTTGATTCATAATAAGAATCTTTCCCTTTGCTTGAAGGGCTGTGTATAGAAAGGGCTCAAGTATAGGAAAATAAAATCCTCTGGACTATAAGTTCAGAGTAACCAAAGGTAGTTTTGTGCTAACCTCGTTGATGGAAGCATCAGAAACGGGAAACACTCCTTGATGAAGTATCTGTCTCATAAGTAGGAGAATGGCAGGAGCGACTGCTTCAGCTTTGGCTCCTGTGACTCAGTGAAGCTTCACTCTATCAATTTGTAATACAGAAATGACATCCTTGGGGAATACCAGTTTCCAAATGTTTATTTAGGTGTGGTATACATTATTTATTTGCAAATAAATGATTTATTAAATATCTAAAGAATTGTTTCAAGAGCTTCATTGTCTTATATATTTTTCATAACAGTCTACATGGCTAACAAATCTTGACGTCTCTGCGTACGTGTGTACGTTGGCTGTATCTTCCCTCTTCGCCGAGGGAGCTGGATGCTGTCTGGAGCCAGCAGGACACTGAGTAAGAAGTAATGCTGCAGTTGAGCAAGGCATGAATGAGTGCTGTGGGGTCATCAAGTGGCAGGCTGGCTCAAGTAGTGTTTTGCTTGGTTGTTGTGAATGGTATAGCCTTCTTGTAATTGCTTTTTTTCTTTGAAACTAAATCCCAGGAAGCAGGGAAAGTCTTGTCACAATTTTATTGATGCTCAACAGGAATTGACTGGATGTGGCTGGTGATTGAGCTCAGTGCACACATGAACTCCTCAGTTCAGTTTTTTAGCACTGGGGGGAAAAGTAACTTTTTGTTTTTGTTCGTCTTGGGACTTGGGTTTTGAGACTAGCCACACAATAGCAGACTTAAGACCCCCAAACCGAATCCCAGGAAAAAAGTAATCGCATCATTCTGGGATCCAAGTCTTGAGGCTGACCACAAAAAGCAGCATGTGGACCCCAGACTCCAAAGCTAAGTGGTTAGATCCCTATTTTTGTTTAAATTCAAAATTTCTTGCGTTTTTATTTAAAGATGTTGCTGTTCTGTACATGTGAAGGCTTATGGTACTGTGAGAAGTTTATAGTAGTACTTGCTGGTTGAGTGTTTTGTAGCCCAGGTTAGTCTGAACTCAGAAATCGGCCAGCTTCTGCTTCCCAAAACTGGGATTAAAGATATTCCTCCACCATACCCGGCCTGAATTAACTTTTTCCTTTTTTAAAGGCAGGTGCCACCACCACCCAGTTTGAATTAACTTGTAAAAGGCTTTTTCAATTAATTTACTTTGTGTGTGAGTGAGACAGTGTACCACAGGACACATGAAAGTCAAAGAACAATTTACAGTTGGTTAATTCCTTACATCATGTGGGTTCTGGGAGTTGAGCTCAGATTATCAGGCTTAGCGGTAAGCATTTGATGAGCCACCTTGGTGGCTCCTGGATTTGATTTTGTAGTATGTGGTACTTGAATGTAATTGATCCCCATAAGTCATAGGGAGTGAGTGGCACTATTAGGAGATATGGCCTTGTTGGAATGGGTGTGGCCTTGTTGGAGGAGTGTGTCGCTGTGGGGGTGGGCTTTGGAGATTGTCCATGCTCAAGCTATGCCTAGTTCAGTTTGCTTCCTGTTGCTTTGGAGCAAGATGTAGGACTCTCGGCTCCTTCTCCAGCACCAAGTCTGCCTGCATGCCACCATGATGATGATGGACTGAACCTCTGAACTGTAAGCCAGCCCTGTTGAATGTTTTCCTTTGTAAGTGTTGCTGTGCTCATGGTGTCTCTTCACAGCAATAGAAACCCTAACTAAGACAAGTCCTGAAATCTTACTGGGAATGTAAAGTCAATCTGTGACGTTTATCCCTCCATTGATCATCAGGGTTGAGCTGATCTGGCTGGCTAGGTGGATGCCCCCTGTGTGTGTCTCTCCTGAAGCTGTATGCTTGATCAAAGAGGAGGCCTTCTCTTGATAGAGGGGGACCATTCTGGGTTTGTTTTGTTTTGTTTGTTAACTGGACAGTGCATGTGCATCTGTATCTGCACATGCACAAACACACACACACACACAAATAAGTTTGTGACCATATTTTCTGTCATTTGATCAACTGTGTGCGTGTGTGCTAACAATAGATGTGGATGTGAAGAGAGATGCTGCTGGAGATTTGAATGCAGGCCCTCAGCTATATCCACAGCCCACAATTGTAGGGAGTTTTGCCAATGATAAATAGTGTATTAAAAAGAAAAACGGGCTGGAGAGAGGGCTCAGCAGTTGAGAGCACTGGCTGGTCTTCAGAGGACCTAGGTTCAATTCCCAGCACCCACATGACAGCTCACAACTGTCTGTCACTCCAGTTCCAAGGGATTTGGCATCCTCACACAGACATACATGCAGGCAAAACAACATAAAATAGTAAATTATTTAAAAAAAAAAAGAAATCCACCTGAAAGCATCTGATGGAAGGAGCTGAGTGTTCTAAAGTGGACTGAATTTAACCAGTGGTAAGTGATAGAATATAAATGAGCAGAAGGCCGAGCAGTGGTGGCACACGCCTTTAATCTCAGCACTCAGGAGACAGAGCCAAGCGAATCTCTGTGAGTTCGAGGCCAGCCTAGTCTACAGAGCGAGATCCAGGACAGGCACCAAAGCTGCACAGAGAAACACTGTCTGGAAAAACCAAAAAATAAAAAATAAATAAAACAAATAAATAAAAGAGCAGAAGGTAGATGAGAGACAGTCCATTGATTCGATGTTTTATTACGGGTGGTTGAGATATTTAAAATCAGTATTATTTTTGGTAAAGGAGAATCACAGTTTCTTTGCTTTTGTTTTTTAAGACGAGGGATGCTATTGAAATAGACTTTGATTACATGTTCTTTCCTCTGTGTACAGGTTTGGGTAGGTACACTTGGTAGATGTGGGTGTGCATGCATGTGTGTAAGTGCTTGTGAAGGCTACAGGTTAATAATAGTGACCATCCTCCATTGCTCTCCACCTTAATTTTTTTTTTCTTTGTCTACATGTGTAAGGATCACATGCATACAGTGCATTGAACCATGTGCATGTGGTGCCTGAGGAGGCTACAAGAGGGGTGTTGGACCCTTAGAACTGGAGTTACAGACATTTGTGCTGCTGTAACCCTGTCCTCTGCAGGAGCAGCAAGAGCTCCTAACTAGGCAGGGTCTCTGCTGACCTAGTGCTCACAGATGGGGCTAGGCCAGCTGGCCAACAAGCCCCAGGGATGTGCCTGTCTGTCTCTGCAATCACTAGATGTGGACCGTTCGGTGCAGCTGTTTACGTGGGAGATGGGATCCAAATGGTCCTCATGCTTTCATCAAGCACTCTACTGACAGCCAGACCCTGAGCCCACCCATGCTTTGCTTTTCCAAACCTCTCTCCTTTGAAGGTTTTAGAAAGCTATAAATAATAATAATAATAATAATAATAATAATAATAATAATACACTTTTATTTGGTAATTTCATACATAAGCAGTGTATTTAGACCATATCCACACTCCCAGTTCCTTTCAGATACCTCACATCTCCCTCCTGATGTCATGTCATGGTGGTTGCCTTTTTTTGTTGTTAATAATCCACTAACTCTAAAGTGCTGCCCTAACGATTTTTAATTACAATTTTTGTTTCAATCAGTATCTCCACTGCCTGCAGAATACTATCTTTCTAACAGTGTGGAGTCCTCAAAATAGTCTCTCACCTTCTGAATTCCCCAAACTAACCTTTTAAATTTATTGCCATTATTCTGGATGGATGTCATAGGGTTAAATTTTTGTACTGGTCTAATTTTGGCTCACAGTTTTCCAAGCCTGTTAATTGGGGCTTCATATAGGGTTATAATAACACCCCACTAAGGTGACTTCAAACTTGATGTGTAGCAGAGGCTGGCCTTGAACTTCTGATCTTATTGCCTTCCCACATGCTAAAAGTACAGGTATGTACCATCACGCCTGGTTCCAACATCTGGTTGGTTAGTTTTTTTATGATAGTCTCATGTAACCCAGATGGCCTTGACCTCTGTGTAGCCAAAGATGGCTTTGAATGACTGATCCTTCTACCTCCACCTCTGTGTGAGATCACAGTGTGCCATCAAGCCCAGGACTATACATTCTGGGCATGCTGCCAACTGAGCCACATCCTCTGGAGTCTGCTGAAATGGTTGCTTTTCACATTCTAAAACTAATATTCATAAGCTTCCTTATGGGAGGTCAAACTCAGATCACAGATAGGCTACTCCTTTAGTGAGCTCTGATTTAGAGGTTAAGTGTAGAGACTAGGAGAGGTGTGGCACAGCCACCTGGAACAGACCTCAGCTTAACAGGATTCCCTTGGATTCATTCATGACTAGCCATTTCCAGAACTCAACTAGGTGGCCCAGATCCCATCTGTGCAGACACATGGTCACAGGTAATGCGGTCACGGGTCCCTTTGTATTTTCTCTTCCTGGGAAGATGGTTGCTTCCTTTTGTGCCCTTCCTCAAGCTATCAGATAAAATGCATTGTATAGACAACTGGGCATTCAGGATATTGACAGGCAATGAAAACAGCTCCGCACATTTGTTTTTTTTCCTAATTTCAAAGAAGACAACTTCTTAAAATACGAAAAAATACTGTTGGCATAAAAATTGTCCCTCCCTAAAAAGTTCTATGAAGACTGGTCTTTAAGACTTAGGTCAGAAATGTAATATAGAAAGAATCCCCCAAACCTTTTATATAATTTTATGTATTCCCAATTCCCATTTCCAGACATTTTCTTTTTATAGAAACATTTCCAGAGTGAGCATGAACTGTGACTTGGAAGCAGCCTGTTGGAAGGGCTGAGCTTAAGTACCCATTAGCGAGAGACTCCTAACTACGACGAGAATAGCTCAAGAAGAAAAGTTGCTGGCCGACAGAGCAGAGAATTCAAGACCAATTTCATTTTAAAAACACCGTGTATAGAAATATGAGGCTTTATTGTTGGACAGAGGCCTTGGTTAGTACTTTTGTTTTGTTTGGACATAGCTAACCAGTTCCCTCTTTCCCCCATTATAAAAGCAACATGGGAAATTTGAAGGCTGGGGTTTTAGCTGTGGAGAGAATTCAGCCCTCTCACACTCATGAAGGAAATGGGGGGAGAAAACAGTTCTGTGCTCTGGAATTATCCACGGACATACATGTAGACAAAATGCCCATATACATAAATAAAATCCCAGTTGTGCAACAACTTTGGCGATAGATGTGCACTCAGATCAACATGTCCTTGACAAGAAGGCGCAATAACAAGATTTTTATTGATGAGGTTAGGACCCTTAAGTTTCCCAGCTCCTTCTGGAAGCAAATTCTTTGTTTACAACTCTGCTGTATGTTTCAACAAAAGGACTTGGGAGCCAATAAAATGTGTTACTCAGGACAAATGTTTTTTGTCAGGGTTCCTCAAAATGTGTTTGGAAATCTAAGCTTATACGAGGCTGATGATTTAAGAAATGGTTCCAGGGCTAAATGTACTTCGGAAGTTGGCTTCTCTTCTGCATGACTTCTCAGATCCTTTACTATGTTAATGTGAATATTCCAAAAGCGTTTTGCTTCTGTGGTGTTGGAGACTGAATCCAGGCCTTGTGCGAGCTTGGTAAGCACTTCCACACGGAGCTGCATCCTTTGCCCCAGATTATTTTTGATCAGAAGACACCCTTGCCCATAATCTTGTCCATGGAACACACAGCCACATAATTCAAATTAACTCAGAATATGTCACAGATAGCATACACGGTCCTGGAAGGACCATCTGGACTTTGGGAATATTATTGAAACATTCTTGTCTAAGACCTTAAATTTGGTCTCTTCTAGAGTATACGTGATGGCATTTTTTTTTTTATGGTTTGTAGATTTTGTTATGTTTGCAAACAAAAAAGTAATGGAAAGAGACAGCATTCACTAAATGAATATTTTTTATTGATAAACAGATAAATTTAATAAGCTCAGAGGTAGTCATGGTCCCTCCACAGCAAATGTTACAGTCTTAGACAATTTGAGCGTACTTTTTATTTTCTGTTTTTTGAGACATATTTTCTCTGTGTAGCCCTGGCTGTCCTGGAACTCACTCTGTAGACTGGGCTGCCCTCGAACTGCCTGGCTCAATCTGAACATCTTGATTACTGGTCTTTTAATGATAAGAATCACTGAGAAGCTTGTAATAAAAAAATCAGCAAGAAGCCACTTGTGAAGGGCTGTGTGTGGGGTGGCTTGTGTGCTAAAATACGATAAAATAGTCCATGAGTAACAGTGGTGTCTGTCTATTAGTGATGTAAGTTCTAGAACAAATCCAGGAGTGTGAAGTCTGTTGTAGGCATCCAGAACCGTGTTTTTACCTCATCTAGCCATCACCCGCCCCCTCACCCCACCCACAAGATCACAAGGAAGGCAAAAGTAACCTCACAAACATCCACTAGATTGCTGCCTCACAGAATAGAGCCAAACTTCTGCTGCAGTAGGAGAATACAAACGCTGTGCAGATTCATACACATTTCCTAGAAACAGATACTTCTCCACCCAGAGTCCATTCATACATTGGAAAGCAGAGCTAGCATACACCATTTTGAGACAAATGACACATGCAGATTTGCTTCTGGAACAAAGCATGGCATTAGTCTTGAAAAACACTGAGAACTGAGTAGAGGAGGCCAAACATTTCTAACTTGCTCAGCAGTTTATTAAGTGAAAAAAATGAAGCACCAATTTGGCGTCTCTCTAAACATCCGCCACCGTTCATTTAGCTGGGTATTTTTTTTTTTTTTTGAGACAGATCTCTATTATGTAGCTCTGACAATCCTGGCACTCACTCTGTAGACCAGGCTGGCCTCAAACTCAAGAGATCTACCTGCCTCTCCCTCCTGAGTGCTGGGATTTCAACCATCCCAGTTCGAATAGGCACACAAGTGAGCTAGGTCACTTTGTGAAAGTTTCCTTGGAAATGACATGATTCTTGCTAACCAGTCTTTTCGTTTCCAGCTCACCTTTAATATGGTGAGCTGCCTTCAAAGGAGTTACTCACCCAAGTATTCATTGTGCTTTCTCTACCCGAAGGAGCACCAAAATGTGGTCTGTACCACTGCGGCGGCTGCCCGACAGAACCACTGTGAGCCTGGCTCTTCATCTAGCTTACATTGTTCTCTTCACAAGGGTTACAATTGAATTTGGAACCTCAGAGCGTATCCGCCAGGGTAGGGGACATACAAGGAGGGGGGTTGTGGACTTTTGAGGACCCAGACCATAGAGTAATTTCACGGTCATGGTTTGTCTTGAGGGTGGGGGTACTTAGTGGAGATTGAACCCAAGACTGCGCATGCTAAGCACATTATCACCGAGCCACACTTCCCCCTTGTTTAATTGAGTTTACCTTGGGTTTTGATACAGACTTCTGATTTAAGTAATGTTATTTTAAGAAGGACATAGTCCAGATCATAATAGCTGCTCCGGAGGCTAAGGCAGGCAGATTCAAAGCCAGCTTGGATTATGGTGAGTTTCATGTCCGGCCCACACAAGTTAGTGAGACCTTGTGTCAAAACAAAAAGTGACAAAACAGAGGAGAAGCTGGGCCTCCATGGCAGAGCTCTCTTCCTGTGTGTGCAAAGCCCTGGGCCTCTCCAGTAAGACACATCCACGTGCAAGTTATTTTAGTAACACGTTTTCTGTTAGGTCCGGGAGCCAATTCAGAAAACAGCCCATTTCCTTTAAAACCTACCCCAGAAAAGGGTAGGTCAGAATTGAGACCATCCAGCCGAAGGCAAACCAAGTTTTTCGAGACAGGGTTTCTCTGTGTTAACAGTCCTGGCTGTCCTTTGTAGACTAGGCTGGCCTCGAACTCACAGAGATCCACCTGCCTCTGCCTCCCAAGTGCTGGGATTAAAGGCGTGTGCCACCACCGCCGGCTACTGTTTTTCTAAGATGGATCTCACTTACAGTCCAGGCTGGTCTTGAACTTGTGTCGATGTTCCTGCCTCAGCCTCCCAAGAGCTGGGATTACAGGCGCTAGCCACCACACCTGGCTTAGTCTTATATGCTTTAAATGTAATGTACCCAAATCACTTTCTGAACTATTATTAATGTACTCTTTCCAAGATATAAGCTAATGCTTATTTAAATACAGTGATCAAGATATTCATGCTATTTTCAAATTTAGAAGTGGTTAAAAAACTACACATACTATCGATTAAAATATAGAGTAAGTTTGGCACCAAGAGAGGGCATCAAGGTGCCCATGTATCCCTTCAGTCCCTTAGAGTCTCAAGGCTTCACCATGTGCCAAGCCCTGCCTGGTTTCACAGCCATTAAGGGCTTGTGATTGAAGAACCAGGTGACTCAATTCCCATGGAAAACTCACAGTGCTCAGGAACCTGCACACCAGAGTTGCTATGGATTTTCCTGTTTGCTCTTTATCCTTATTTATTTACCTATCTGTTTTTGAGACAGTGTCTTGCTGTGTAGACCAGGCTGGCCTAGAATTCAGAGACCCACCTGCCTCTGCCTCCTGAATGCTGGGATTAAAGGCACATGCCACCACACCTGGCCTCCTCTTAATTCTTGTGGTGACTTAGAATAAATTTACTTTCACATAGGGATACTTCTACTTCCAACTGATTGTAAGATTTTTTTTTTTTTTTTTTTTTCTGGTCTAGAAGGTAGTGCATAGTGCAGCTAACAGCTAGCAAACACCCTCATACCCAACCTTACAGTGCATTCACTTTGAATTGTTTTTCTTGATGTATCCATGAAAAGTCTCTGTCTCTGTCTCTCTCTCCCTGTATACACCAGTGAGCTGGATGTTGTCGAATATAAAACTTACTTCCATAAAACTGCTCAAATCTCTACCGTTCCGGGAAGGTCTGTAGCAGGTTGCTGAAACACTTCCCGCAACCATTTCTTTCCTATTTTGTGCTAGGCTCTGAGGATGCAGGAGTGAACTTTTCCAACAAGTAGCTCCTGGCCTCGGAGAGCCCATGCTGTACTAGAGAAAGCCAGCATGAAGTAGATAGCACCATTGTGCTGGAAACTAGTAACCAAGACAACCAGCTCATTTGAAGGGTCCAAGAGGACTGGCCTTGACCCAGATCATTTGGAATTTCACGGGAGAGAAACGGCAAGGCTTCCTGGTTGAAGGAGATGCTTGGAGTGGAGTTTTACTGAGTGGGAAGCAAGATGTGGTCATGATGTCAGAATCACATCCAGATCTGGGACTTCGAGCACTGTGTTGCGTTCAGGGAACGGAGGGGCTTTTGGGCAGCCCCCTTCCTCCAGGGCTGCGTGGAAGATGGACCTGGCAAAGAGATACCTAGGAGCGATAGACAGTGGAGCTGGGTCAGCAGTGAGGGGAGTTAACTGGCATGGAGAGGATGGGCCGAATCAATACAGCCGCTTTCAGTGCCTGACTGGATCCACACAATGAAGAAAGGACCAAGGACGCACGGAGCAGGGTCAGCCCTCACACGGCGGTGTCTCAACTGTCAACAGGATGTGGTGAAGTTCACATGGGTCGTATCCAGGTGGGTGTGTCTAGTGAACAGCTTGCCCTGCATCGGGGGTTCAGGCAAGAGACCAGGATTACGTACGAGGGGGCCATCTTAACAGGACTGTGGTGGCATCAGGTGCAGGGAGGCAAGGACACTGGCACCAGAGGCAGAGGCCACTTCATCTGTTGCGTTCTGTACACACGTCAGGCATGTTTGCCCATTTCCTCTCATTTCTCCTTAGAATGCTGGAAAAGTAAATGTTCTTAGTCCTGTTATCTAGAAATTTCTTCCTGTAGGGAGAACCACTTATACGAACGTAGTGTTAGCTCTTTACAAATAGCACTCATGGCAAGGTCATGCATAGAAGGTGATCAGGAAGTGTCCATCATTGCTGCTTGGATCCATTTGGATTTCTGTATACAAAAATTAACTTTTTTTTTCTTCTTCTAGGGATGTCTGTTTTGCTTCTCAAGTTTCTTTCAAATTTCTGGGGCTACCTCAGGATGGAGTGTATGTGGGCCGCACTTGCTAGGCAGTGACCTCCGTTCATCCAGACTGAAGATCGCTTTTATCGTGGTGGTACGTTGCTCTCTGCTGGGTTTGGAAACATCCAGTGTTCCTCTTGGGGAAAGCAGTGGAGTTTATCCCCGTTGCTGTCTCCCAAGAGGGACAGTTGCCATAACCTGGAGTGACCAATCCCTGATTCCAGGTGGTGATGGAGCTTGAGTTTCACATTCCACTTTATTTGAAAAATATGTGCAAAAGAGTCACGAAGAAGACGAACAAACTGGGCGTTGTCGCAGCCGAGTGGTTTGGCCTTAGTTTGTACAGAGGAATCGTTGGGCACGAAGGATCTGATACAAGGATGGAACCCAGCGGCCCTCGCAACGGGAGGTGAAAATCCTTTCTAAGAGCACTGAAGGTCTGGGACTTCCCTGGGATCGTCAGCTTTGTGAGGTAGGGGTCATGTCCCGGGACTGTAACCTGAGGAGGAACAAGAAACAATTGCATGAGTGATTTCAGAAGCGTGTGGGGCCAAGGCTGAAGACGTCATCTCCGCCACGAGGAGGCAGCCTTTGCGCCTTGAGTGACAGCCTCCCAGGCCGGGGAATGGGGGGATGGGGAGGGTAGGGGGGCGGGGACAGGGCTGGTGCCCGCTGAGCTTGCCCAGTGTCTGCTGATACCAAGAATTACAAAATGAAGCTAGGTCAGGGACAGGTTCAGCATCTGGTGTGTGAGTCAGGAGAAAGGAGGAGGCAGCAGGCCGATTCTACCACAGTCATTTTCACAGCGTGCCACGGTAAGGGTGGTTTCCTTTGTACCGAGTCTATACTCAGTATCCTTACTGGAACTCTTCCCCACAATTTGCTATCATTCTCTTTGCCATTGATCTAAGTGTACAATTCTACTCCTTTAAAAAAAATTTTTTTTAATATGCATGGTTTTTTTGGGCCTGTATCTATGTACCACTTGCATGCAGTGCTCACGTAAACCAGAAGAGGGCATCAGACCTCCTAGAATTGGAGTTACAGATGGTTGTGAACTGCCTTGTGGGTTCTGGGACTCCAGCCGGGGTCTTCTTAACTGCTGAGCCCTTCCACGGATTTTTTAAAAATAAAAAACAAAAAAACAACAACTTGAATTTTTCTTTTCTTTTCTTTTTTCTTTTTTTCTTTTTTTGATTTTCGAGACAGGGTTTCTCTGTGTGGCTTTGCGCCTTTCCTGAAACTCACTTGGTAGCCCAGGCTGGCCTCGAACTCACAGAGATCCACCTGCCTCTGCCTCCTGAGTGCTGGGATTAAAGGCGTGTGCCACCACCTCCCGGCTTTTTTTTTTTTTTTTTTTCTTTTTGCCTTTAACTTGAGTTTTTCTAGCTTTGTTCTTATGCATCTTCAGCTAGATTGTGCTTGCTTTGTGTCTTGAGGTCCTGGCTGGCCTAGAACTCACTGTGTAGTCCAGGATGGCCATGGACTCAGCGAATCCACCTGCCTAAGGCTTCCTTTTGAGTCCCTTATGCATCCTAGAAACCAACCTCTTTTCTCTCAGTTCTGGAGACTGTCCTTGAATTTGCTGATTGGCTCCTTTGCCATGATTCATAATTTGTTTATCTCCTTGTCTATCTTAACTTTTGTACCTTTGGGGCCCTATCTAAAAAGAATTCATCGTTTACACGATGTCTTGAAGTGTTTCCCTTGTTTTCAAGTTTAATATTTGGGCCTTTGGTCCATTTTACGTTAACTTTTGTGTATATTAAGAGTTAAAGATCAGGCTGGAGAGATGGCTCAGAGGTTAAGAGCACTGACTGCTCTTCCAGAGGTCCTGAGTTCAATTCCCAGCAACCACATGGTGGCTCACAACCATCTGTAATGAGATCTGGTGCCCTCTTCTGGCCTGCTGTCATATATGCTGTATACATAATAATAATAATAAAAAAAAGTTAAAGTTCAAGTTTGATTCATATACAAATGTCCATCACTATTATTGAGATTATCTTTTCTTCACTGGATACTCTTGGTGTTTTCCTCAAAGATCTGCTGGCCATATGAACACAGAATAACTTCTGTGTTCCCTATTCTGTTCTGCTGGCCTACATGTCTGTTTCTATGCCTGTGCATGCTGCTTTAATTACTGTAGCTTTGTAGTATGTTTTATAGGTAAGTATTGTGATACTTCCAGCATTGCCTTCTCCCCCTCCCTCACCCAACAGGATTGCTTGGCTCTTCTGGGTCTTTCATGGTTTCATATGAATTTGGTGTGTGTGTGTGTGTGTGTGTGTGTGTGTGTGTGTGTGTGTGTGTGTTTCCCTCTATTTCTATGAAGTCATTGCTTTTTTTTGATGGGAACTGCATTGATTCTAGATCACTTTGGGTGGTAAGGTATTCTGATGATGTTGCCTCTTCTGGTCCATGAATGGGGTAGTTTTGTGTGTTCTCTAATAAATGCTTTCATTAGTGGTTTGCAGTTTTCTTTTCTCGAGACAGGGTCTCATTGCTGCCCTGGAGCTCTGCCTCTCTAGTGATGGGGTTAAAGGCATGTACCACCATATCGTGCTTATAATTTATATGGTATGGATCTTTTGGTTAAATTTATTTTTAAACATCTCATTTGTTTTGGTAGCTATTGTGAATGAAATTGCTGTCTTAATTTCTTTTTCACCAAGTTTATTACTGATACATATACATGCTACTGTTTTTTCTAAAAATATTGATTCTTTTATCCTGTAACTCCCCAGAATTAATTTGTAAGGCTCAGCTGCTCTTTGATGGAAGTTAGGTTTTCCTAAGCATAAAACCATGACATCTGTAAATATAATTAACTTCTTACTTTCCAATTCTGATACCCATTTTTTTCCTTGCCGAATTGCGCTTGCTAAGACCTCCTGTACTTGCCTTGTTCCTGGCCTGAGAGCGAATGTTTCAGGCTTTTCCCCATTCCGTATGGTACTGCCTATGAGCCTTTCACAGACAGGCTTTGGTAGGTACCTTCTACCTCAGGGAAGCTGAGACGGTTTGCATCTGCAGTCGTGGTCCCAAGGCTGTGTGGTTGGTCTGAAGCTCCTGGGAGCTTCACCAGGTGAGTGGTTGGTCTGAAGCTCCTGGGAGCTCTGTCCCTGGAGCTGTGGGGCTCAGCTGGCACCTGTCGAAGCTCCTGATCGACAGGTGTAGTGAAGCTGTGGACTGAGGCGTTGGCTCGCTGCAGTGCCAAGGCTGTGGCTGGCAGAGCCTTCCCTAGAACTTGTAGGGCAGAGGAGATGGCACTTGGGCTTGGGCTACGGTAGCGGCTGGGCTCTGAGGGGTCTGTCTTCTGTTCAGTGAAATGAATAGTGGACCAAGGCTGCGGTCAGAGTCCAGGGTGGGGGCTACCTGCTCCTACGCCAAGACGGCGTCCGGCGTGGCTGGGGAATGGCAAGGAAGAGTTTGAAGTGACAGCCTTCTGTGGAGCGGGAGAGCCCCCGGACTGGATCTAGAGCTTGACTTTTCATTCATGGTCTCCTGGCACGCGGGAGCTTGCGGGCACTCCCCTGCCTTCCTGACTCTCAGTTCTCCCGCAGGCCCCTCCCCCGGGGGCGGGGCCAGGCAGGGCTGAAGTTTCCAGGTGCTTCCTTCCTTCTTTTCTCTGGGTTCCTTTCCAACCATCCTGTCATTACTCCTTTGCTTGTCTCCCGAGTTCTCCCTCATTCATGCCGACAATACAGCGTCTCCTTTTGCTGCCCTGGCCTCTCTCTGGCAGGGGGCCGTGCAAGGCACCTTGGCTCACCTCGGCTTGCTCCTGATCTGAATAATGGGGTTGCACGTGTTTATTAGAACAGCCCTCTCGAGCTGGTGGGATGATTCACCAGGTGAAAGCGCTTGCCGTGCAAGCCGGACAACCTGAGTTTAATCTGAGTTTGCTGGAAGGACAAACTGACGCCCCGCCCCCCCACGCCCCGCCTTCTGACCTCTGCATGTGTGCCATAGCACACGTACACGAACATGGAAAAATTGAAGGAAAAAAAAACCTGTTTGGCGTCTATTGAGAATTATCTGCCAGTGAGGAAAACACATGATTTTTCTTCCTGGTTTGTTCCCATCATTCCGACCTTCTCCACTCTTTTCCTATCGCAGGTCGGATTTCTCTTTTCTTTCTCCCTTGCTGTCCCCACAGTTAAGATTTTTTTTCCCCTTACTTTGGACCATCCAAGGTTGCATTCTGTTCACACTAGCTGGCCTTACACACTTACATTGATCACATAGGACCCCGGCAAGAGAAGCAGGTAGTACTCTCCAAGCTTGTTGGTTCGAAACGGGCAGATGTGTTTTCTGTCTTGGACTTCCACGATGACATTCGGCAATGGATTTCCACTCTGATCGAACACTTGACCCTTTACACCTGCAAGACAAAAAGAAAATTAAATATACATATCAGATTTTGGGTCAGTGAAATGGCTCCGTGGGTAAAAGTGCTTGATGGGCAAGCCTTGGAACCCACAGTGGAAAGAGAGAAGAGACTCCCTAAAAACCTGCCCACTGAACTCCACATGTGTCCTGCCTGGCACAATAATAATAAAAATTGAAGAATTTAAAAGTAAATAAAACCTCTTATGGCACGTGGAAGAAATTTCCTCTTTAATGACTTAAGAAATATATTCCTAGTATTAATCTGTCTTAACAGTGTTAAGAGAGTAATTTTGATGCCTGTAAATCACAGCCGAGCTACAAGCCTGGTTTATAGCTTAAACTGGCTGGTTATTGGCTATTCAGTAGTTAGCACACACTATCAAAACAGAAGATCAGAAACAAGAATACCCATTCCTGTCATTTCCAAGTTGTTTACTCATTCATCACACTGTACTGACACATGATGGTGGTGAATGCTCTAAAGTCCCCAACAAAAACTACTCACTCACAAGATAGTTGTCAACATTTAAGGACTTCAGAGGTTTGTCTTCACACCAGGCAAACTAAGCGGGAAGCAAAATTATAACCACAATGTTGCTTGAACCAAGGAAGTGACTGATGGGGTCTTCTTTTTAGTAAGAGCAGCCCACATTTAATGAGCAATTACTGTGTTCCAGGCTGTATACTAAGGGCTACCGGTGCATATTCTCAATGACTCTTCACATCAACTCTTCAAGATGACAAGGCTGTTATCAGATTTTTACAGGGCCAAGGGAGTAACTAAGTGGTAAAATTCTTGTCTAGGAGGAAGCGTGATAAGCAATGGCCACAAAGCATGATAAGCAATCGCCAAGACGGCAAAACAAAACAAAATATTGCAAATGTGAAGAATAAGGCTTTGAGTGATTAAAATAACTTTCGTCTTTTTTTTTTTTTTTGGTGGTTCAAGGATCAAATCCATGCCCTCAACAACCTCCTTAGTCTTAAAAAAAAAAAAAAAAAAAAAAAAAAGATTTATTTATTACATACAGTGTTCTGCCTGCATATATGCCTGTAGGCCAGAAGAGGGCACCAGATCTCATACGGATGGTTGTAAGCCATCATGTGGGTGCTGGGAATTGAACTTAGGTCCTCTGGCTTAACCCCTGAGCCATCCTCCAGCCCCCATCCTTAGTCTTATGGTCACCTAAGTGGCAAAGCTGGACCTGAGATGCCAGTCTCTGGAATCCACACTAAACCCATTCTATTAGACTTGTCCGACTCCGAGACTCCAATGCCCCCCATGCTGGGGATCGAACCTAGGGCCTCCTGCATCCCAGGAAACTCTCCCCTGAACCACACCGGCCACATATTCCAGTTTGTCCCTCCAGTGACAAACAAGCCAGGGTATCTTAAAGTGAAGTCATTTGTGCCTAATGACATCCATGAAAAGCCACCGTGGTAACAAGACCTTGGGCTATCTGCAAATAGCTACACTCAGCCATTACTTGCCACGGAAGAAAACCACCGGGCACACATTCAACAGTGTCCTCTAGAAAAGATTGAGGGGAAAGGTGAAGGTCTTGACATTTAGTGACCAAGTCCTTATCTCGACCGTGAAGCAAACCTCTGACCCAGATGACCTGCCGAGGCCTTTCCTTCAGTTCCTGGCTCATTCCCCAGGGAATGGGTTCTCAAAGGCCACGTTTCCTTTCCACGGTGTCTGTGGAGGTCAGCTCCGCAAACCCATCTTCATGTGGCTTTTCCCTCTTTTGCCTTTTTATTCAAAGTCCCATTTGTATTTGTTCTTACTATTTACTCAGGGTACTGAAGTTGAAGACTGAAAAGAGACCTGTAGACCCACAGGTTCAGAAAGACCTACGATGGCAAGAGAGGGGAAAGCCAATGGTTGGAAAAAAAAATCAGCCCTGTTGTCAAACCTGAAGGTGCCAGGAGGGCACGAGCTTCCCTGGGAGACACACACGCACAGCCTCCTGAGTTCTCCATGGTAGAATCTGGAATCTGGTCACTATTCAGAGTGGGAGCCAGACAGTTCCCAGAAAAGTACTCCTTCAAGCCTGCTGATCATGCAGCACCCTGTTCTGGATCTGATGAAAGATCCATCTCTTGGTCCAACATGGTTCTGGAGCTCAGTACCTATCCAATTTCTCAGAGCCAGGTTGCTTAGTTATCGTGCGCGGGGGGGGGGGGGGGGGGGGGGGGGGGGGGGGGGGGGGGGGGGAGGGGGGGATTGTGGGGGGTAGGGTAAGCCATTCCTCAGCCTCTAGGTTCAGATCCGCCTTAGAGTGCAGGGGAGGGCCAGGGCAGCAGCTGGTCACTGTACTCTGCCTCCCAGGGAAGGACATTGCATGCCCAGAATTCAGACTTACCGTCTGAGCGACCTCGGGTGTTAACATCTCTAGATATCTTTCCCAGCCCACATCAAGAACATCCTCTAACACAGCCACACGGAACCACGGAGCCCAGGTTCAGACTGAGGTCTCCTGTGAGTCCCAGCAGCCCCTCTGAAGCCACAGAACAGGCTGGCGCGAAGCAGGGAGGATGTCTTGTTCCCAACTCTCAGTCGACCACACCCAAGTCTAGTGCTTTCTTGAGCTTTCAGAGAGGCCGCGTGACCAAAACCTGTGGCGTCTACACTGGCTCCTGTCCTCCCGGCCAGGCCCCTGTGCTACATACAGCGGAGGCTTTTCCATCCCAGATAGGGAAGGTAGAGACTTCCAGATGGGTCACCATCTCAGACTCAGAAGCCTCCTAGCACGCGGTGAACTGAATCAGTGGATGAATATGGTGTGACAAGGACCAGGGAGTACCGATAAAGGGGCACGTGCCTTCATCACCTACTTCAGGCAGGGCACTAATAGGGACCGAGACTTTCTATTAAGTAGTAACAACCACGCATCAGTAATTTTAAAGTTTCATTTTTTTTAATCAGAAAAAAATTCCTGTCTCAAACCACTAGGGGGCAGGGTTGAGACGCTAATAAACATACTGTTAAGTGAGTTCCCAGCTGATTAAAGGAACAGGCAGACAGACAAATATTCTCGATACAACACGATTAAATGGGCTTGTATTATTACTTCTGCATTGATACTAACACTACTTACGTTATAATTTGTGTGGTAATTTTTGGGCTGTACAGCTCCTTCACAGTCCTATCCTAGCAACACAGCGAGCAAGCCCGCCCTGACTCGGCATCTGCACAGCTAGATTAGAAGTCTACAGGGAAAGCTGTGAGGTGCAGAGACATGTCACGTCTGTCACACTTCCCCAATGACACCGACAAAGGGTGAGTTTCAGAAAAGAGTTCAGAGTAACACGATGAAGGATCGATATTGGGAGAACCCCGGTGGAACGGTTAAATTATTCCAGGACCCATGGGGACTCGGTGAAAGCTGAAATGTCAGAGTGACAGCCAAGGAAACAACAGAGCGATTACATAAGAGGGAGGGGGAAAGAGCCAATGAAGATGTCTGCAGTGTTCTGCAGATGCTGGTGAGATTTGGCTTTGGGTAAAAATTTTCACATTGATTTATTTATTGGGTGTTGGAGGCACACGTGTGTGTGTGTGTGTGTGTGTGTGTGTGTGTGTGTGTGTGTGTGTGTGTACCGTTTGCAGGAGTCAAGTCTCTCCTTCCACCCTGTGGGCTCCCAGGCTAACCTCAGGTCATCAGGCATGGTGCAGACACCTTCACCTGCGGATCCATCTAGGGGGCTCAGACTAGGCTTCTAATCGGAGATGTTGCAAAAGCCTATCATCAGGTCTTCCTGCTCTTTTGCCGGATTTATGTATCATTCAATATGTAAAGTTAGGGGCACCCTGAGCTTTCACACCCTCAGATCAAGTGAACACGAACCGTCCTGTCTTATGAACAGCCGGGCACAGCACCTCTCACACGCTGTGGATAAAATATTTAATCCAAACGCTTAGTCCTGGGACTGAAAACGAAGTCCTCCCCAAGCTCCCAAGAGGTTTTGTACATGCTTAACCCAAAGGTTCTAGGCATGCTGTGTGTGTTAACAAGAATTATTAGACACAAACCTAGGTGCACCTGTTTCATATATTCAATCAAAGAGGCTTTGTTATCATCCCAAAACAATGGCAGCTTCTCTTCTCGAGGATATTTACAGCAGGACAGCTCCAACGTAATTTCAAAACACTGGGCCCAGATGTAGTTGTAATCTTGCATTCCACCTAAAAACAAGCACATTTGATTTTTGTTAAAGTCTAACGCTGGAGAGGAGCCAAGTGTCACATGCCTAGGAAGTGTGTGAGCGAGACAGTGGCAAGGAAGTGCTTAGAAATGGAAAAAGAGGCGTCGGCTGTATTAACTAACATGTCACATCAGGGCTTCACATCTTTATCACCACGTGATCAGACAGACACAAAGAATCCCATGAGGTAACTGGGTTGGAGCTGACTGAAGTTTAGCTATGCACCAAAATTAAGTGAGAGGTGCAGAAAGATCCCTTTTTATTTTTTGAAATCTTACATTTCAAACAGTTTTTCCTTAAATTGCATTTTAAGTGGAAAGTACTAGGGATATGGCTGAGGGGCAGAAGTTATATCTTATATGGATACAAGCTAGAATAGGAATTCTTTCTTTTTTTTTTTAAGAGTAACTTATTTGGGAGAGGGAGGAGAGGAGATGATGTAAATCCAGTACTCATGTCCTCAGAAACATTTTCAATTAAAATTATCCCACAAAAAGAAAAAAAGAACCGTTTATTGACTATGCCACAAAAAGGCAGTGGGATAAGTAGTCTTACTACCTGCAGAAGGGGCTGCCCAGGACAGCGGAGTAAGATTCTTCTGAAAAATATTTCTGTAGAGCTGGAGAGAACACACAGCAGTTAAGAGTACTTGGTACTTTACCAGAAAACCCGAGTTCAGCTCCCAGAACCCACATCACGTGGCTAAAACCAGATATAACTCCAGCTCCAAGGATCTGACCCCTCCTGGCCTCCTCAGACACCTGCACACATGTGGCATACACCACACACACACACACACACACACACACACACACACACACACAATTTTAAAAAATTCTTTATAAAATATCTCTGTAAGCTATAAAATCCATGAACTAAATCCAAGAACCCTAGTTTTAGAGGAAATAATAATGTCTAATGTTTACTGAATATTCAGTCTTTTTGGTTCTTTCCAAAGACCTCTCTATCACCTCATCCAATCGGGACAGCAGTCCCTTCTTCAGGGTAGTAGCCATAGGTATTAAGTCACGCAGGTCCAGGGACTCTTGCCTGTGGGTGGCAGAGACCAGCTGGAAGCCACAGGGACCTGAGTCTGAGCCCAACAGGGTCCTTTCTCTGAGCCTTAGAAACATTTTGTCATAACGAGGGCCAAAGCCACAGGGCTCCTGCAAAATGGTTTCACCCTGGTCTCTGCCACCCACAGAAGACATTAGGAGACCCTACTTTCCAAAGGTTATAGTTAGAGCATATTTTGTTTGGTGTGAAGTTTCCTATGTGACATCTCTGGATTTATGTGTCTTAAAGTTTATGCCTGAAAACCCTGTATTTAACTGAGGAGATTTTAGAATCGTCTTCCCTGGTGGCATGTTGTATTTCATAGGAATGGACATCTTAGAGTTGATGAAATGCAGCACGTTTTCTGTTTCTTCTCTTGCTCCTGTACTGTACTGAAGTCTCACCATCATCCTGGGTAGGTGGCCCACCACTGAGCCACATCACCAGCCCTCTAGTAGCTTTGAAGGAAGTGGATTTTACCTTCTTACACCTGATACCTGGTCTGGTTTGAATAGGAAATGTCCTCCTGCAGGCTCATGTTTGGTCCTGGCAGAGGCAGGGTGGCATCTGTCCCGGGTCTGGCTAGTGGCCTCTGCTTCCTGATCTGCCAACGGCCCCACCCCCCGCCTCAACCCATCACGCCAGTGTGAGGTGAAGGAGAGTCTCCCTCCTCTAAGATGCATCTGTCATTGTCTGTGATGATAAAAGCAATTACTACAGTATTCGCCTGAGAAAATGCAAAAGGGCCTTCTCAGTTCCGCCAGGTATCGGAGAAGTTCAGTTTCAACAAAATGGTCAAGGGGTGGAGAGATGGCTGTGGTGTGTGTGTGTGTGTGTGTGTGTGTGTGTGTGTGTGTGTGTGTGAAGAGCACTGTCGGCAATTACAGAGGACCCAGGTTTGGGTCCCAGCACCCACACGGCAGCTCACAACCCTCTGTAACTCCAGCTCCAGGGGAGCTGACACCCTCTTCTGGCCTCTGTGGCACAGCACACATGTGGTTCCCAGACACACATGCAGGGAAAACACTCACATACATAAAATGAACACATAAATAAATCTTTTTTAAAAACTGAAAAAGAAAATGTCAAAATGTTAAGTAATCTATATAGACCCAGATTCTACTGACAAAGAATTCCTCTGTCCTTTCAATTTTCTTTTTTTTTAAGTTTATGGATTTTTTATTCCTCTCTGAATCCATTTACACACACACACACACACACACACACACACACACACACACACACTTGCAAATAACTCGCAACCACTTTGGGAATTTCCACACATCTGGATTTTCGTCTTGGCAGTCACAGTGGCCATGAAGGACAGTTGTGCCACGGAACAGAAGGTCCTTTGTCGAGACGGAGAGGGAGGTCCAGGACTCTGCTGGTGACCTGAGGTGGGTGGGAGCAGATCTCGAGCAGCGGGATGAATTTTAGGGTGCCTCCGTGTCTGGCGGGCCCCACTGCCTGCACACCATCAATTCTGGTCTATGCTTATTTACTTCGTCTGGAAAACTGGCAGCGGGCCACCAGACACAAAAGTACCAGTTTGTGCTAGATCACTAGACAGCCCATGCACCCGGAGTGACAGCTGGGGAAGGCGCCTGTGGAAATGGCCTGCGTGCAGACACGCAGGCTGTAGCTTGCTGTCGGTGGACCAGGCCGTAGTCTGGGAGGAAAGGCCACTCCTCTCTAGCATGAGGAAGCTCCTCCTGCCCCCTCTCTCCATCCCTCCTCGTGTTTTTCAGTATCTAGACTAGTCCCAGTTTCTATACACCCCTGGGCTTCCGTGTTGATGTCACTCTTTCTGATAAGTGTGAGCTAAGCCTGAGGGTGCGGGCCTGTAAATTCCAGCTGCTTGGGAGGCCGAGGCAGGGGATTTGAAAGTTCAAAGCCAGCCTGGGCAATTTAGTAAGCCCCTGTCTCCAAAGAGAAGTGAAAAGCGGGCTGGGGATACTTCAACAGAGCACTTCAAATCTGCACTTGGACGTGCAAAGCCCTGGCTTCACTGCCCAGTACTGCCAAGAAGACAAAACAGGACAGAACAACAGAGGAACAGCCTTCCTCTGAGTCCCTCCCTCCTCCATCATCACCCCTCCTTTGTCTGGCCATCTTTGGAAAGAGACTAGCCACATGGGCTGCACTCCTGCATGGTCATAATCAGTGGCAGCCTGGCGCCGGTCATCTTTGGCTGTAGACCCCTTATATATACAGTGTTCTGCCTGCACATATGCCTGCGGGCCAGAAGAGGGCGCCAGATCTCATTACAGATGATTGTGAGCCACCACGTGGTTGCTGGGAATTGAACTCAGGACCTCTGGAAGAACAGCCAATGCTCTTAACTGCTGAGCTGCAGAGTCAACAAACAAACGTCTGAGTGAGTGAAGGAGGCCCTGAGCAGTGAGGCCCGTGTCTGCTCATCTTCCAGAACTACCGGTCACCTCCACTGCTCCTGTGATATTATGGGATGGAGACCGACTGAGGGACTGCCTTGTGCCTTGAAGATCTTTTGACACTAGCTGGTAATGCCAGCCGAAGGTAACAAGGCAAAGACAAGGAAAAGGAGCTCACCTTGCAGCGGGTACCAGGAGTACCCATTAGTGATTCCATTGGGGAAGTTCCTTTTGTTTTTACACTGATCTCCCTTCGTCATATTGGGGTTCCGGGAGGCATAGGTATACGCGAGGTGTTGAAAGACGTCGTCATCTGGAGTTAGGCTTCGGGACAACAGCGTCCCCGTTGCTGCGTTGGAAAGACAAAGGGGCATGTACAACACACATCAGTTGATACAATCACAGACACAATCACAGCACATGCAGACAGCCTCCTTCCCTGCTTCTGCACACCCCCTGGGGTAGTTTGAATGTAACTGGCCTCCATAAACTCATGGGGAGAGGCACTAGTAGGAGGCGTGGCCTTGTTGGTGGAAGTGTGTCACTGTGGGGGTGGGCTTTGAGGTTTCTTTTGCTCAAGCTATATGCTTAGTGTGACACTCAGTTCACTTCCTGTGGGTCAAGATGTCGGACTCTCAGCTCCTTCTCCAGCACCGTGTCTGCCTGCATGCCACCATGCTTCCCGCCATGAGGATAATGGACTGAACCTCTGAAACTGTAAGCCACCCACAATGAAATGTTTTCCTTTGTAAGAGTTGCTGTGGTTATGGTGTCTCTTTATAGCAGTAGGAACCCTAACTGAGATATGCCATCCCCCCCCATCTTCTTTCTACTTTTTAACCAACAAGGGTATCATCTCACAAAATAGTCTAAAAATGAAGTCACTTCTTCATCATACTCGCCATTTTCTGGAGTTCAGCAACTCCCCTTAGGTGCTCCTAGAGGTTAATGGATGCTGCTGTCACACTTCCAATTCTTTTTAGTTGTTTGTTTTTTGAGACAGGGTAACTCTATGTAATCCTGGCTGACCTGGATCTTGCTCTGTAGACCAGGCTGGCCTTAAACTCATGGAGATCTGCCTGCCTCTGCCTCCTGAGTACTGGGATTAAAGGCGTGTACCACCATACCTGGCCCTTATACTTAAAACATCTCATGCAACAGACTCTAAGGCCGGGTTCTCGACCTCCCTGATGCTGTGACCCTTTAACACAGAACCTCATGCTGTGCTAACCCCCAACCATAAAATTATATTTGTTGCTACTTCATAACTGTGATTTTGCTACTGTTTTGAATCATAATGTGAATATTTGATAGGCAGGGCATCTGATATGCAACCCCGTGAAAAGGTCGTTGGACCTGCAAAGGGGTCGCCACCCACAGATTGAGAACCACCAGAGTCAACACTGTTCATGAGATTAAAAAAAAAAAAAAGGTAAACCATTCTGGTTTTATTTTCTTTTAGCCACTTGACCTACGTCTGTGAAACGATCTACGTCTGGCTGTCGGATTTCCCCCACGGGTATCTTGTTACTGGCTGTCATTTAAAGCCACACTGCCCATCCACTGTTGAAGAATTATAGGACGAGCTGGCCGTGTCATTCGGGCTGCACAGTGCTTGCCTAGCATGCACAAAGCCCTGGGTTTGAGCCCCGGTATTTCATAAATCAGGCCTGGTGGTGCATGCCTGTGAGGGTCAGAAGTTCAAGGCCACTCTCAGCTGCATAGTCTGTTACGGGCGTTCTGGTGCACATGAGATTCATTCTTACTCCTTTTCTTCCACAAACGAACAAACAACAACAAAAACCCAATGACAGGAAGGATTGCTCAGGGCTGGGGACAGCAAGGCTCTTTTTCCGGCCAGCCAGAGAAAGTTAAGCGAGGGTTGCAGGGTTCATTCTGCTCCTGAGGGGGTGGAGTGCTTGCAGCTCAGGTCTGCCAGAGCGGGGTGGGGGTGGGGGGGACATCACCCACCTTGCACACCATTGTCAAAGGGGTAGCTGGCCACCAGGGCACCGCCATGGAGATTCGCCGAGAGGACAAAAGTCTCCGTTTTCAGCCACTTCATGACGGCCAGCGTCTCAGGCTGCTTTGACACGTTATTGTTTTCAAAGGCATCGGGGAAGTTTCTGTTCAGGTCATAATTGTTGTAATTTTCCCTTTAAAAGAAAGGATTGTGTTTATTGGGGTGTGTGGGTGTGGGGGAGTGGGGTCTTGCTGTGCACAGACCTGAGACTTGGGTTCCAGGTGTTTCCCAGATGTGCATGCAAGCGCGCGCGCAGCAGATGATTGATGTGGGGACCTCTCACGAATCATACCTAAAGTTCCCGTCCCCTACTGTGTTGTGATTTGCTTTCCCGATGGGACATGAGCTACTGTGTCGCCAGGAGAAGGCTGGACAATTGTCTGCATTCTGGGACTTTTTGTTCTTGGAACACGGCCTTTTAGACACCGAGGCACCACGGGTAGCCACATGTGGGCTGTGCAGAACAATGAGGAACACAGGTGACAGCCAGAATTCCACGACGCCAGACACACGGCCCCAGGCTAACTGTCTCAGACCTGAGCTGAGGCCCCAGATGAAGCAGGGACTGACATCCATCCTGCTTTGCCCCTCTTAAATTCGGGACTTCTGGAACCAACAGTCCCTAAAAAGGCTCCAGTCACCACGCTTGGCAGATGGCTCCTTACCCTGCACCCGAGGGCAGAGACTGGTCACTTTATATAAACACGCCTCAGAACGCTGGCGTGACCATGCTTAGCTGTGCTAGGAAAGTTCAAGATGAAGGGACTCCAGTAGTGAGAGTTTACTTATTAATTTTTGGCAAACCCGATAAATTTATAAACCGTGCAAATACACGTTGTCTATAAAGCACAGAGAAACTCTAAACTCCCTGAGACACTTTGAAACAAAATACACTATTAGACCGGGCCATAACACCCACACTTCTTAGGGTACTGGATTAATAAACCAATGGGTCATTTGGGATGGTCTGTGTATGATGCTTAGGCATTGGTTCTCAACCCCGTGGGTCACGACACACTTGGGGAGGTCAAACAATCTTTTCACAGGGGCCGCATATCAGATATCCTGAATATCAGACATTTACATTATGATTCATAACAGTAGCAAGATTACAGTTATGAAGTCGCAACGAAATAATTTTATGGTTGGGGGTCACCACAGCACGAGGAGCTGGATTAAGGGGCTGCAGCACTGGGAAGGTGGAGAACCACTGTGCGAGGCCAATGCCGAGCTAACGATGAGAAACACAATGATAAACTGCCCTTAGTAGTTGCAGGTTAGTGGAGAGAAAGATAGTAAAGAAGAAATTAGACTTTAGGGGCCCGTGAGATGGGTTAACAGGTAACGTGCCCGATGCCAATCAAGCCAGGTGGCCTGAATTTGCTCCCCAGAACCCACCCACATGGTGAAAAGAAGAATCACCTCCCATAAGTTATTCTCCGATCTCTCCATGCCCACCGTGGCAGGCCCTCGATCATGCCCCACAAATAAATAAATAAACATAATAAAATTTGTACCACGAAGGGTCGGAAGGCACACAGGAGACTGAATACACGTTACACGTGTGGGGAAAGAGTCTTTGTGGGAATGCTGCTATTTGGGCAGTTGATGGGGGTGAAGAATGGAAATGGATGGACACAGTACCTGAGCTGAGAAAGCACCCGAGAGTTCCAGGAGAAAGAGAGAGGCCGAACGAAGCAGGGAGGGTGAGGACTGGTCAGTAGAGGTCGAGGGACTGGGTAGGCACCATGCACTGTCCTCCAGGATGGAGGCCTGAAGCGCCTCAGGGCACCCGTGACAAACACTGGCTCTGGGGTGCTTTATCGGGGGTGACTCCTCTCTCCAGGGCCGGTGGGTGCCTGATGGGAGAGCAAGCCCTCTTTACCTTCCGTTACTGTAGTAACAGTCGGGCTTCTTGACGGCTTCAAATCCATCGGGGTTCATGGACGGCATGATGTGGATCCGGGTGCTGTTGATTAGGTGTGTGATTTCGGCGTCTTTCCCGTGACTGGTCACCAGATAGTCGATCAGGTGGAGCAGCAACTCCCGCCCCACGGTCTGTGTGCAAAAGAGGCACGGGGCTATGGTTGTTAAGTCAGAAATAATGAGGAAAGAGTTCCCCAAAGCACAGCTCCTTCTGTAGGGGTCTCCACATTTGCTATCTTAGGTTAGAATTCATTTGTGAGATCATTGGTTTTCTTTTCTTTTTTTTTTCTTTTCTTTTTCTTCTCTCTCTCTCTCTCTCTCTCTCTCTCTCTCTCTCTCTCTCTCTCTCTCTCTCTCTCTTCCTTTTTTCCCCCCAAGACAGGGTTTCTTTGTGTAATAGCCTTGGTTGTCCTGAGCTCACTCTGTAGCCCAGGCTGGCCTCGAACTCACAGAGATCCCGCCTGGCTCTGCCTCCCGAGTGCTGGGATTAAAGGCGTGCGCGCCGCCGCCGCGCCGCCGCCGCCGCCGCCGCCGCCGCCACCACCACCACCACCACCACCACCACCCGGACACTGGGTTTTAATGTGGTTAATTTCATTAATTGATCTTAGGGTTGAAGCGGCTTTCAGAGTTCCATAGTCTCCTTTGGTAGCCCCTGCTTTTGTACAGCTGGGCTATTTTTCTGTATATTTCTGATTTTTGCATTCTCATGGCCATGGCAAATAATGACTTTATTATTTGCTTATTATCCACATACCATTCAGTTTTTGCCATCTGAATGTGTTATATGCTGGCATTTCCATTTTCTTCAAATATGCTCATTTTCTTGTTTACATGGAAAGTAAAACTTCTGGGCTGGAGAGAGGGATCTATAGGTAAGAGCACTGGGCTGCTCTTCCAGAGGACCCAGGTTCGATTCCCACATGGCAGCTCATAACTCCAGTGCCAGGGTCCAGTGCCCTCTTTTGGCCTCTGTCGGCACCAAGCACTAATGTGGTGCACATACAGGCAGGCAAAAGACCCAGACATAAAATGAAACTAATAATCAAAAATTAAAAATTAAAGCAAAACCAACTGATTCCAGCAGGTTGTCCTCTGACCGCCACATGTAAGCCCGTGACACGTGTGTGCCCAAACACTCGCACACACATACACACACACATGCACATACACATACCCCGTCTCTCTCAAGTACACCCAATAAATAACACATAATATAGAAACTAAAAAAAAAATCCAGAATATTAAACTCCCCATCCAGTTTTTTTTTTTAAGATTTATTTTATTTATTATGTATACAGTATTCTGCCTGCATGTGTCCCTGCAAGCCAGAAGAACTCAGGTCCTCTGGAAGAGCAGCCAGTGCTCTTAACCACTGAGCCATCTCTCCAGCCCTTCCCCATCCAGTTTTACTTCAGTTTTGTTTTCTGGTTAATACATTAAATTTGACTAAATTTCATGCATTTTACATACCGAATATGCCACACATTTTATTCTAGATTTTTAAACTTTTTGTTTAACTTTAAATTTTTTTTCTGTGTATGGCTGTTTTCTTGCATGTATGTCTGTGCACATGTGCATGGCAGGTGGGGCCAGAGACGGGCATCGGGTCCCCTGGAACTGGACTTGGGTGCTGGGAACTGAACCCGGGTCCTTTTGAAGAGAGGCCAGTGCTCTTAATTGCTGAGCCATCTCTCCAGCCTCCTCCCACATCCTCTGCCAGATTATTTTCATTTCTCCTGAAAGATATGAATTTCTAGAAAGATTTTGAAAATATTAACAACAGTCATTCTGGGTGATAGTTCCTGGATTGCTTCTCAATGCTTATTTTTCTAGTATCACGTTTGAAACTGGAGAAAACCCATGTTGTCTTCATAAAATAATAAAATAACGTTTCTTTCAGAGGAAATCCGTCTGTAACCAGAGAAGTATCTGTCTTAATATTCCAAAATAAATCCCTAATGCTTAACTACAGAAGGTTTAAAAAAAAAGTCTCATAAATATGAAGAAACAACCAGGCACCAGTTAGTTTAAAAGGCTGAGGCAAACACACACGATGTCTCAGAGGGAGTTAAACAAGATCCTCTTGTTATTTTCTTTATGGGGCCATATTTACTGCCCCTGTGATTTATGACAAATATTATTCAAATGTATTCTTCCCAGCCTGAATATAAATGCCTCAAATACTCCTTCATGTTTTATGTATAAACCTCCCTTTCTTCCTTAAGTTTAAGGCTTGGAGTATGAAACCTCGGGCTCTCAAACTTTAAGACAGAATGTGGTGAAACGGCCCCTCAGCTTAACCAGCTTTTCTCCACACTGACTTGCTAGAGACTGCAGACGGCTCATGAGGGTCCCCAAGAATGATGGCAGGTCCGAGAGACACGCCAGCTTCTGGGACACCCTCCCCAACCTCCCCCTTCTCTACTCAGCTCAGAGAGCAGAAAACAAATTCCTGATCAGTTTAGTTCAACTCAGCCAAGTGGAAGCTGGCCAGACAGGTAAAAATGAGTCCGAGTCTCAGTCTACAAATGCTTAGAAGTAGTGGAAAATTCTGAAAGAATCTCCATGACAGGTATTAGTGAGAGAGCAAGTGGAAAGGAGGAGGGAGAGAGAGCAGGAGAGAGAGAGAGAGAGAGAGAGAGAGAGAGAGAGAGAGAGAGAGAATGAAAGGAAGGGAGGAGAAAACTTGAACCAGGGGGAGTTGTTTTTAAAACTGCTCCCTGGGTGTGGTAGTGCCTGTCTTTAATCCCAGCACTCCCGAGGCAGAGGCAGGCAGGTCTCCGTGAGTCCAAGGCCAACCTGGTCTACAAAGTGAGTTCTAGACTAGACAGGACAGCATAGTGAGACTGTATCTCAAAAAACAAACAAACAAACAAAACAAAACAATCAAAAGCTATGCTGTAAGGCAGCTGGGGGTGGTGGTAGCAGCAATAAGTCTGTCCATTTGGGTTGTTGCAGGGTTAATCCATTTGTCTGATTGCATGGTCCTTCTTGCTCAAATGTTGGCCTAAATATTACACTATCTAGCGTGCTTTCTTTGTCCTCCGCGTCCGGGCTGCGGCCCCATTACATTGGACATCTCTGTTGCTAAAACAGGCTACAGTCTTGGAACTAACCACCCCTGCCCATTCCACTGAGGCCTTCAGAGGAGGGATCCCAACTGTTCTCCTCTGGACCCGGGTCCTCTGTACTGTCTTACCTAGCTTCTGCCATAGCAGGCATCCAATAAACAAATGCTAATAAATTACCGTTGCCAAACACGTTACAAGATCAGGACTCTTCTAAGGAAGAAGCAAGAGGCCCTAAGGGAGAGATGTGCACGTGATACATTTAGCCAAAAGACTTTCAGTGTTGAGCAGGTTTTGCAGAGTGAGAGCTGATATGATAGTTCTGCTATGGCAAGAACTCAGGGTATCTGGTCACATTAGGCCAAAGGGAGACAGAGAACAGGCTGATCATATGAGCAGTCTAACTAACACATACTTCAAATCAGATACTTCACCTGGAATACTCATTAGTTCTGCCTAAATCCCCAAACAAAGAATTATCCAAAGCCACACTGCCTACATGAGAACGCAGAACAGTAATAGGAAGAAAAAAGAAAAAAATCTGGGAAGTGACATTTGGAAGGGCAAATTTTACTGTTGGGTTTTGTTTTCATAAATGTGGAACCCTGACCATTGAACTACACACCTTCCAGGCCGTGTTAGTTTATTTTCTATTGTTGTGATAGACTCTATGACCAAAAGCAACTTGGGGAAGAAAGGTTTGAACTCATCTTACAGCTTGTAGTCCACTAGGAAGGAAGCCAGGGCAGGGGCCTGGAGGCAAGAACCGAAGCACAACCCAGGTTCACTGACACCGTCACAGTGCGCTGGACCCTCCCAAATTGATCATTGATAACATCCATAATGCTACTACATGTGATGGAGTTTTCAAAGTCTATAGCAAATAAACAACCAGAGTAAAAAACAATTCACTGCTATAAATTATGGGAAGGTCTGATACAAACCTTTAGAAAAAAAATCCCCTAAAAACCCTAGCGCCCCACCACTATAAAAAAAACAAACCAACCAGAACTGCAATTCAGTTAAACTTAACAACTATTCACTGAGTATTTATTTCTACGGTAATCAGGACACGGGCCCTGAGGTCAAGGGAACCTGATCTAGCGCCTGGGCTCCGACCTCCTCTTTGTTGCTGGGTTAGCTGAAGGCTTGGCCCTGGCTCCTTCAGCACAGTTGTGACCTGCCTAAGTACTTCCTCCTAAGAACAAGTAGAGATGGTTTATGAAACTGGAGATTGCGTGTGTCAATTTTTTTTTCTACAAAAATTTAAAAAGCACGGGCTAGAAAATAGGTCCCAAAACAGCGGGAAGAGCCTGTGGGAGAACAGGGGTCCCTCCCCTTGCTTCTCTCTGGCAATCCCACGGAGGCTGAGGATGTTAAACATCCCGGTGTCAGGGTGTGGCCGTGGCTTTCAGTCAAGCTTGATTTTAATTGGCTATATTTTTCTCCAAAGAAAGCCAGAAGCGGAAGGAAGAGCATGCATGCGCATGTACGCATGCGTGCGTGCGTGGTAATGGTGGTAAAAGTCCCACCCCTGACATGCCATGCATGCACCTCACGCCATGTGCGTGCATGCGTGTTTGCGTGGGAATGGTGGCAAAAGCAGTCCCACCTCTGACAGTCTCAAGGTGCCAGCTAGGAGAGTAGAGATTGGAGGAAGCTACCTCGAGATTAATATCTGGAAGAAGCCAGTTGGCAGGAAAAAAACCAGGAAGTCCTTCCCCATCTGGGCTTCATAAAAGAAACACAACAAAACCCCACCCTCTGCAGAGATCTCAGGGTGGCCCGTGCCCAGGAAGCATCAGCTACTGCTCTGCCTTTGAGAGCTAACTGGTTAGAGCAGCACACTGAGCTGATGTCACAGAAAAGACGTCAGACAGTGGCAAGGCCACCGAAAACAAGTGAGACACCCTCGCTCGGGGCTCATCCGGAGTACCTCCATCTGAACTTGGTAAGGAGAGACGTGGAAGTGTACAAAACAAGAATGGGTTTTATAAAAGTCTCACTTCTTACGTAGCCACACTTGCCTGCAAATGGCCATTTTAAGTTTGTTTTTGCCTCCTATAGTTTGCTTTTTATAGTCTCGAGTGCGAGCTAGCTCGGCCCAGCATCAACCGAATTAGCCCTGAGGAGTTCCCAAGATGTGTAGTAGTAGCCAAACGCATTTCACCTACGTCGGCAAACACTTGTGTTTTAGTTCCATTTCATTGCTCTGATAAAATACCCCAACAAGAAGCAACTCAGGGGGACCGGGGATCAGTAGACCTACAATTCCAGGCTGCAGTCCATCGTTTTGGAGGAGACAAAGTAAAGGACCCAAGGAGGCTGGTCACATCACATCCACAGTCAGGAGCAGAAAGCAGGCATGTATACACGCCCACTCACTTGTTTACTTGTGCTTAACTTAGTCCCTTCCCACTTTTGAGACTGGGGTCTCACTCGGTAGTCCTAGGCTGGGCTGGAACTCAGAGACCAGAGATCTGCCTCCTGAGTGCTGGGGTTAAAGGTGTGAGCCACCAGGCCAGCGATTTCTCCATTCTTACATAGTTCAAGATTCCCTGCCTAGGGAATGGTGCCACCCACAGTGGACAAGGTCTTCCCTTATTAACACAATCCTTAAAGACATATCCACAGGCCAAACCCAATGTACCCAATCCTTCATCGAGACTCTTTCCAGGTGGCTCTGGGTTGTGACAAGTGGACAATTACACCTTGGATCTTACTTTTAGAATCACATAACCAGGTGACAAGGGCCATAGTTATACTGTAAGGGAGCAATCCCAGAATCTGGTTTCTGCAGTAGGAGACCCACTGAACTGGCCTCTTCTGTAAGCCTAGTAGCATAAAAAGATTCTTCAAGTGCTATTTGGGAGAAGAATGAAGGACATGTCCTCAAGATAGGATTCATGGTTCTGGACTGGATCCTGATTTGGACAGTTTTGAAGACAACCTGAGAATCTCTAGAAGGCAGGAGTAAGGTAAAGAGAGGACAGACATTTGTTGATACGAAAGGGTCCTAAAATGTTGCAGAGGGCAAAAGAGTGTGGTAAAAGCACACACTCTACACATCTATCTGAAAGGATAAAAATGATAAGGAATTAAAGTTCTTGTTTTCGGAATGTCAAGATACAATGTTTCCTTTTTTTTTTTGGTTTTTTGAGATAGGGTTTCTCCATGTAGTTTTGGTGCCTGTCCTGGATCTCGCTCTATAGATCAGGCTGGCCTCGAACTCACAGAGATCTGCCTGGCTCTGCCTCCCGAGTGCTGGGATTAAAGGCGTGCGCCACCACCACCACCACCACCACCACCACCACCACCACCACCCGGCTCAATGTTTCCTTTTGTAGTTTAAAAGGCATGTGTATGTTGAATTTGTAATAATGGATTTTTTTTTAAAGAGCCACTGGCTTTCTCTTAGTTTTTTTAAAAATAAGTTGCAATTTTTGTCTTTAATATTTTTAAGCTTTTCAAGGAATAATAACCAGGTGAAGCTGGAAGGCAGTATTTTTCCAATACCTTTTAAAGACATGTATCGTAGGATGGCTTTGAACTTGCTATGTAACTTAGGATCATCTCAAGCTTCTGATCCTCCTGCCTTCTCCACCCCAGTACTGGGATTGTGGGCTTGGGCCGCCATGTCTAATTTAATGAGTGTGGGTGCTGGAGATTGAACCTTAGGGCTTTAGGAATGGTAAGTAAATATTCTACCAACTGAGCTACACCCCAGCCAGGCAGTACTTGCACCTACTGAAGGAAAGCTAACATTATTATTATTATTTTAAATGTACATTTATTTATTTACTTAATTTGTGTGTATGTGTGCGCATCTGTCTATCTGTCTGTCTATCTATCTGTCTGTTTGTGTAGGTGCACATGTCCCAGGGTATGTGGAGGTTGGAGGATGTCTTTTGGAAGTCTGATCTCTCCTTCTACCACCCGGGTCCTGGGGATCAAGCTCAGGTCATCAGCCTTGGCAGCAGGTGCCTTTACCCCCGTGAGCCACCTCCCTGGTCCCTAACATTATTATTTTAATGTAAAGATACATGGTTTTCAAAGAAGGCATTAAAGAGACAAAGTGGAAATTCACAAGGGGACAGAAATGGGCCCTGATGCTGCAACTAATCTCGTCAAGCAAATAGAACCAATTATGGACCCCCCCCTCTCCACCATATGGTGGTGTCTAGGGGAGAGAGGAAATGTCCTCAAAAAAAATTGTGTGGTACATTTGGTCTGCCACGCCACTCAGTGTGTATGCGTCCTACAGGAATTCACTATAAGGTCCTAAACTTCTGGAAGCGCTAAAGATCCTGGGGTCAGAGGTTCAACTTTATATCAGGAAAGCAAGAAATACCTCTAAAGAAGGGATAAAGCCACTGCCCAAGATGTTAGCTACGTTGATTTTTAGGAGGACTGAAATCATCAAGAATTGAAGATACTTTCAGTTCCAAAAGATCTAAGAGGAACACGGTGGGGCTCAGATTTTATGCCCAGAGTAATTCCTCTGCTTCCAGGTAGGTCGTCCCTGTCTCCAGCTCCTGGAGGCACCAGTAGAGGGGCAGAATAACACATTTAATAGGCCCGTAGAGCCCACAGCCACAGCCATTCACTGGGACATAGAAGGCATTCATTCACAATCCTTCAGATCCCCACTCAGAACAGACGAAGGCTTTCTCCGCCACCCCTCCACCCCAAATCCATTCTCAGAGTTCCTTAAAGACTGGGGGTGAAGTGGAGAGTCTGGGTTTGATGGGACATAGTGATGCTCCGGAGAGAGAGGACCAAGAGTTTGTGAAAGAACACAGGAAGGACAAGCAACCATAGCTAGACAGGGAGAGAGAGACCACGCTCCTCTCTGGAAGTTTCAGTGCTGAGGATTAATTTCCCAGCAGCAGCCTGTGACCTCTGAATCCCCGGGAAGTCAATAAATAACTTCCTGAAGACAATGGGTGCCACCTGTCTCATATTAAAAATGGACTCCAGGGACCCTTGATCAATGGACTAGATAGGAAAAGGAAGTCTGGGTTGCTGTGTGGAACAGACAACCGTTCATTAAAAGCAATTTTGGGCAGACTCCCAGCAACATAAAGTCTTTTAAAGAAACAGTCCATTAGGATTAGGATTAAAAAAACAAAACAAAACAAAACAAAACCAAAAAAATAGTTGCATTGTTCTTTACCCACCCCAAATCAAGTTCCTTTCTTGCAAACATGTATTTGCATTTTAACTCTGGCTGCAAGAAACATCCTCTCAGCAGGACGGGTTGGGTGACATGCTTGTCAAGGGCTGGCCGTGTGTGTCACAGAGGGTGGAGCCCAGGTCCTACAGAACCAGAGCTTGAGGAGGTTAAATCGGGTCACAAGGTTCAGCATTGATGAGAGCATCCCACTCCAGCTATTGCAAACGGAGAATGATTTGGTAACAAGCAGGCTGTGCTTCCTGCCATATGCACTGACTCTGAAATTTCTAAAGGCTAAAAATGCACTTTATATTTGGTACCTCATACATCCCCTATCAATTTCCCTTACTGTGGTAACTGGGTGCTACCATTCCTTCCTCAGCTGTATGTGGAGTCTGGTATACAGAAAACACTGAAAGTATCCAGAGGAAGCAAGGTGGGAAAAACCAACTCCTGGTTGGTTTTCTGTCAACTTGATACAAGCTAGGGTCATGTGGGAAGAGGGAACCTGAGTTGAGCAAATGCCTCCATTAGAATAGCCCGTAGGCGGCGTTTTCTTGAGTAATGAATGATGTGGGAGGGCCCAGCCCACTGTGGGCGGTGCCAACCCCTAGGCAGGTGGTCTTGGGACATATGAGAAAGGAAGCTGACTGTGAGCTAGGGAAAGAGGCTGTAAGTAGCTTTTTCTTCAGGATCTCTGCTTCAGTTCCTGTCCTGAGCTCCTGCCCTGACTTCTCTCAATGACCCGGAATAAAACTCCCCCCACCCCCCACTCCAAGTTGCTTTTGGTCATGGTCTTCGGCACTGAAAAAGAGAGCAAACTGGGGCGCGAGCCATTGTTACAAGAGTGGTAAAAAAGGTATTTTGTGGAACAAAATAAAAAGTGTTCATCTCCTCTCATTTGGAAAAAAACCATACTAAAGAGTCTAAGTGTGGTGATTGGATGGTGGTTGGAAGGAACGCTGTGTGCATCTAAGCTTGCACCCCGAAGGCACCGGAGCTGTGATGGACAGCTCCGAACGCCATGTTTGTGGGCTGGAGGAGCAGCTCAGGGACGAAGTACTTGCCTAGAAAGCATGAGACCTGGTTTCAATCCCTAGCACCATAAATGAATAAATAAAGATTAAAATGAAAAATGAAAAACTAAAAATGCCAGATGCTGGGAGTCTGGATGACTATTTGGTGTCTCCTCATCGCTTTGAGTTCAAGTACAACAGAACCCCTGTGCTGGGTTTCCTAAACATCGACAGGAGATAGGAAATCAACCCAGAAGGGAGCCGCTGGACAGGGCTGGAGGCAGCTCACAGGGCCAACACAAAAGCAGCTCTGGTTACTCTCTCAAGGGACCAAATGTACAGCCACATTGTCTGATGTTGCTTGGGCTGGCCCCCTCAATTTCCTCCCAGGCCTCCCAGGGAAGACCTCTCGGGCCCTGGCTGCTTGACTATGATGCGTGATCCTCATCCAGGCTTTCTCGTCAGTGTTGACACAAGACCATGAGAAACCTGAGGGAAATTTCACCCAGGGTACATACCTCATCCCCGTGCATATTAGCCACGTATTTGAATTCTGGAATTCCAACTCTGTGTTCCTTTGGAGACTGGCCCACGATGAGAACCCACAGGTTTCTACCTTCACAGGGAAGAAGGAGAGAAAAAGAAGAGAAAAATAAGTTATCTCATAAAATGACAACTGAACTCTGAGAGAATGGGAAGGGAGGCACGCTTCTCCCTCCTGGAGACTTTACAATGTCATGGTGACTTATGTTCATGGGACAAACGTTTCCATGCTTCAAATGCTCATTATTTACCATCAGAGTGAAAAGAAACTCAACTTAATAAAAACATTTATTATTCTAGAATGTAATTTAAAAGAGCAGTATATTAGGTTACGTTGATCCTATTTTTCCAAATGTTTACATACTGTGTTCTGGGATCCTGGAGCCTTGTAGCAACAATCTTGCTGAAACACACAATTATACAGTGAAATCACAGTTGATGGTTGACTGGAAGAGTGCCATAGCTTATAAGCAAGAAAGTAAAACTTATAATTCAGGAGGGAGATTTTTTTTTTAAAGTAAATGTCTTGTACTCTTGTCTTGTACTGTAGGTCTAGTATTGAGTGCTGATGTGGCCTTGGCTGTACCTTTGTACCTCTGTGTTGTGTTTTGTTTTTTTTCCAGTGGTGGGGAATTCAATCCAAGGCTCAGCACACCAGCAAGGCATGTGCTTGCCCACTGATGAACATCTCCTCTCATCCTCTCCTTGTTTTTTTTTTTTAAAGCTTTATCTTTATTTTATGTCTATGAGTGTTTGCTTGTATGCTTGCATGTATACACATTGCATGCATGTATGTATACCTCTTGCACGTATACATGTTGCATGCATGTATGTATACTTCTTGTATGTATACATGTTGCATGTATGTATGTATACCTCTTGTATGTATACACGTTGCATGCATGTATGTATACCTCTTGTATGTATACACGTTGCATGCATGTATGTATACCTCTTGTATATATACACATACATGCATTGTATGTATACCTCTGTATGCCTGGTGCCTAGGAAGTCAGAAGAGGTTGTCAGATCCCCTGGAACTGGAGTTACAGATGGCTGTGAGCTGCCATGTAGGTGCTAGGAGTTGAACCTTGGTCTTCTGGAAGAGCAACCAGTGCTCTTAACTGCTGAGCCATCTCTCCAGCCCTGCTCTTTGGTGTTTTTGAGACCAGGCTGGCCTCCAACTAACAAGTCTTCTGCGTAGCTCTCCCAAGTGACAGGGTGACAGGCATGAGTTGCCATGTCTGGCTTTGGCTGTGCCTTTGAGTCTATTGAGTTCCGTCAAGTAAGCCAGAAACCACAGCCCGAGCTAAGAGTGCCAAGGAAAAGCTTGCAAGTCCCCTTTCGGCCACAGACTGCGGTGCAGGCAAGCAAGGGCAGAAACAGGGTCACCGAGGCTGTGCGTGTGGCGGGCCGTACAGCTGGCGCTCGGCCGCAAGTAATCGTAAATGCTTTCTTGTCGTGACCCACTGAGCTAGACTGCCAATCAAACTTCACACCTGGGAAGCTATTATGCAAACTGCCATGATCACACAGTAAGAGACTATGACTTGATCCCCAGAGTGAAGAACTGAATCCTGGCCTATTTAACTGCAATTCTAGCATTCCTCCTACCAACCAACAAGACTCCTCTTCAAGGGGCTAAATTTCCAAGCTGGTAACACGATTAAGAAGTCAAGCCAGGCACGGTGGTGCACGCCTGTGACCCCAGCACTCAGGAGGCTGAGGTAGGAGGATTGCCATGAGTTCAAGGCCAGCCTTGGTCTACATAAGCAAGTACCAGGCAAGCCATGGCCATATAACAAAACACTGCCTTAACCCCCTCTCCTACCAATAAACCTAGATTAAGAAGTTTCTTTTTATTTTTAAAGATTTATTTATTTATTATGTATACAGCATGTATGACTGCAGGCCAGAAGAGAGCACCAGATCTTATTATAGATGGTTGTGAGCCACCATGTGGGTGCTGGGAATTGAACTCAGGACCTCTGGAAGAGCAGTCAATGCTCTTAGCTTCTGAGCCATCTCTCCAGCCCCCAAGAAGTCTCTTTTGATTTTAAAATTGTCTAGCTCTTTTAGTAGTTTCAGAGATTTATATAAATATATAAACATATATGTAAGTATAAAATAGATATATCATGCATATATACATAAATACAAATACATATATATACACACAGAATTCATGTATCTGTGATAACTGTGCTATATGTGGAATTTAAGAGCCTAGGAAAGGAGCGAAACAGCAACAAATGGGCTAATGCTGAGCAGGCGTCGGCAGATTTCCAGATCTAGTTCCTTCAGTCAGGGACACCTAGGGCTGAGGAAGGCTCACTGTCCCGAGGGGCCAAGGGGAAGCACACACTGGGACTCATCTTTATCAGCATGTATTCATAATGAATTGGAATAAAACTTTAGGGAACTCTGCCATGACAGAGCGATGCTTTAAACTCAGCAAAACTGCAAGAACTCTTAGACAATGCCCAGAATGTGGTTTAGCTGATAGTCCCTGCCCTATGCAGAGTTCTCGTTCGTTCATTCATTCATTCATTCATTCATTCATCAGCTTATTGAAGACCACTATATCCAGTCATCCATCTACCCTAATTCAGAGTGTACAAATAAGTCATGCTCTACATCTTTTACGAGGGTACCGGGACTTGAGTCCAACATGCTAAATCCGCATTCTCCCACTTCATTATGCCTGCAGCCCCTAAATTTCTGATTTAGTGAAGCAAAGCAATATGCAAACATAATCACACCAGTGTGGCATATATAACAATAGAGGCCCCTGTAGGGAGCTGCTCTGTGTGCAGAAGGAAAGAAGAGACGGTTACCCTTCTCCCAGCAGGAAACCCTAACACATTCTACAGGGCTCAAAACTCGATGCTTCTGAACAGGATTCCAGAGAATGACTCTGGCTTTGCCATGTGGGGAGGGACACACTCCACCCCATCATTTCCCCACCTGAACTTAGTTAACTAGAACTCCTCCATTCCCCACTGCTGCGAGCTCTCTGGTCATCTGGAACTTCAGTCCTACAAAGTTAACATTTTCATAGGAAACAAAGTTTTTTTTTTTTTTTACGAGGCAACTATTAATCATGGTTCTTTGAGTTTGTTCTGAGAAACACTCTTTTTTTTTTTTTTTTTTTTTTTGTAATTATTAGTGCTTCCAAGGATAGGTCATCCCAGATTTGTATTGAGTTGAGTATAGTCTTGGTCCTCGTAGTCCAGGGGAAAATTCGGTACCATCGCAACAACAGCTGCTGTTCATAATTCAAAGTCTGCAGTTGCTGCCTTCTCCCATACATGGCAGCGAATGACAACAAAACTCTGCTTGAAATGGATACCCAATATTATTTAGTATAAAGAAAATCAAATCAATCAAACGTAAGCGGGGTGGGGGGTGGGGGAGTGGGGGGGTGGGGGCGGGAATCCTTCAGGGGGAAACTCAATTCCACTTTCAGTGTGGATGACCTCTAGGTGAACTGCAGGATAAGAAACTGACCTTGAGTGACCTCAGTGGCTCCAAGTCTGAGAAGGAGGAGCAATCAGTCACCTGAAGAATGCATAATCCTCTTGGCATGAGGACCCTCTTCAGGGGCTTTAACTACCCTCTCTACCAACACTGGGCCCTCTAGCTTGGACTCAAGTAAGCAAACAAAAGACAAACCACTCGCTTTTAACCATATAGTTGCCAAAGTAAAATTTAAGCAATTTCCCCCCCCCCCCCAGTAAGGTTGAAAATACTTTATTTCCCAAAGTTGTAGCAAATAACAGGGGTGCTCTGAGTTAGGTGGGAAAAATAGCTCAGCAAGTAAAACAGCTTGCTGTGTAAGCCTGAGCCAAAGTCCTGGTGGAAGGTAAGAACCAGCTTTCTCCTTTCCACTGAGTAAATGAAACTCGCATTCAAGATATTTCAGTATCTGACTTACTGACATGGGTTTGACAGAAATTCTGGGCTTGTCACATGGGTGCTCAACTGGGTTTGTATGGGGGATCAGGAAAGGATTTACAGTTTAGAAGCATTCACTGAAATATAGAAGATGGGCTCAGTGGGTAAAGTGTCTGCCACCAACCTGGTGACCTGAGTTTAGTCCCCAGAACCCACAATGGAAGGAGGAACTGAGTCTTAAAAGTTACCCTCTAACTTCTACATGGATTCCAGGGCACACATGTGCCCATGCATATACAGATCACATATGCATGTGTACACATAATAATTTCTAGATGTAGTTATATAATTATGTTATGTGTATGTGAGTTTTGCCTGCATGTATGCATATGCATTACGTCTATGCCTGGAGGTCAGAAGAGGGTGTCAGCTAACACAGCGACCTACATGTGCAATAGTGGCGTAAACGTTATTCATGTAACCAACAACTTTAAAAAATTAGATTTAAGGCCCACTCAGTGTTGAAACCCCATACCTTCCACTGCTAAAATGGCCAAGAACCTGAGACTGGATAGGTCATAGGCCTAGAGGAAAACTCACTACTCTTATTCTGCTAAAGGAATGTGGCCATAAATTGACTCCTAGTAATATATGGCTATAACCATAGATCAGTGCCTCACTCAGCCCACATCAGAGAAGCTTCTTCTCTCAGTAGATGGGAGTTAACACAGAGTCACAGCTAGACAGTGTGCATAGTGAGAGACTTTGAATGCTGTCCTAAATGGGATGTCTTCTTCAAACTCTTCCTCTCGAGGCTCGGGGATCTATGTGGAAGAGGAATCAGAAAGATTGTAAGAGAGGGGATGGATGATGACCAAGGACACAGTGTCTTCCAGACAGGACAGGACTGATGCCCACATGAACTCAGAGACTATGGCAGCATGCGCAGGACCCGTACAGGCTCAAGCCTGCAGACAGCATCCCAGCACTGAGAGGAAGTGGACACAGAGTCCCACCCCAACCAGGAAGCTATTTGCAATTGATACCTGCTGGGGAAAGAAAATCAGTTTTCTATAATGGAATGTCACTGGGTATATCAGCTGCACTCCAGGACAGACTCCAGGCCCAGGAGCAGTTGGCCAACACAAAATGAACTCCATAGTTTTTTTTTTTGTTTGTTTTGTTTTGAGACAGGGTTTCCCTGTGTAGCCCTAGCTATCCCGGAAATCACTCTGTAGACTAGGTTGGCCTCAGACTCACAGAGATAATAATAAGGTGAGAAAACCAAATAGTTTATTTTCACATTTTGATTTTCCCAATTTTTAATTAATCAGCATACTAAAAGAGCATTTGTTAAGCACAGCTATTATGTGTCAGGGTCTATGTCAGGTTCACACTTCATGCTATTTGATCCCCGTAACCTCCGTGAGGAGGGCTTTGGCCACAATTTATAGCCGAGGAAACTGAGTTCAAATCCAGTCCCTTCTGATTCCCAAACTCTTTTGACAACACCAGACTGCCCCAGTCTCCAAGCGTATCCTGGGAAAAGCCCCCAGGCAAGCAGTGCATGTCCTGTGGTTTACCCTGGAGCGGATTCTGCTCGCTGCCTGGCAGTGACTGAACCGGAGGCTGTGTTCTAGGAACATTCCAGAGTGGGTGTGGATGTAACAATCTGAGGGTCCCATTGGACACGTCCAGAGAGGGGCAGGGACCTTGAATGGCCCTGTCACTGGAGTAGAGCTGCAGTTGCAGTTTGTCATGAGTCTGTCAAATGTAGGATTTGGTACCCAGACTACTAAATCAATTTCTGGTTTCCCAGACTTCCACGTGTCTCTTCATGGCCTTACAAGCGCCCTTTGACCTAAGTCAAGCTTGCGAGCACTCCCTCTGTGTACCAGGTTTCAGTTTCCTCAAAGATCAGAAGGAGTAATCGGCCCCCTGGAAAGCGGCTACAAGGGTGCCCAAGAACAAGTTATCGACTGTTCTGAGTTCCTTTAACTCTTCCTGAAGAGGATCTTGGATCTGACACCAACCCTTAAGGGCATTCCCCTACGTACTATCCCATTACCACACACACAAGAGGCTTATCACGTACAACATGCAAATAATGGCGAGTCCACTGAGGAGCTGAGTGCCACATGCTCTCGAGGTCAACATAACCCTAATCTTCAAATTAAACCTGTCTCTAAAGTTCACACGTCCTCTGCATGTGAAGTGGAGGAAAAGAACTTATTACAAAACCAAAGCAAGCAAGCGCAAGGCCCTGGGTACAAAAAACCCAAGCAGATGATAACAAAAGAAAGGCAAAAAGTGTGTACAAAATGTCCATGACTGCTTAGTGTCATTTCCAGCTTAAAAAACAAAACAAAACAAAACAAAACAAAACTCAGTTTCATCCATTTAACACTAATAGCCACCAGCAGTAGGCATTAGTAGTAATCTTCCATGCCCAGGCCTCAGAAGGCTGGGATTCTCAAAGTACAGACCCAGGGCAGCACCCATGTGCCCCGAGAACTGGTTAGAAACACACATCTCTGGGCCCCACCAGTATCTGATGGGAACTCTGGACTCTGGGGTGTTTCTTGTTCCTCAAGACAGGGTTTCTCTGTGTAGCCCTGGCTGTTCTGGAACTTTCTCTGTAGACCAGGCTGGCCTCATACTCACAGAGATCTATCTGCCTCTGCCTCCTGAGTGCTGGGATTAAAGGCATGCCACTACCTCCAGGTTTCCAGGTACCTCTAGGCACACACAGGGCAAAGGACCACTCCAGCAGAAGTGTGTCTGTCCAGTATCCTTGCTGTTCTGTTGTGCTCCAATCTGCTGCTCAACAAGATGGAAAACACACACACACACACACACACACACACACACACACACACACACACTCAAATGAACATGGCAATAACAACAAAAACACACACAAACACAAAGGTCTGAGTTAAGCTTGTTGTGTACCCAACTTCGGATGGGGGAGACTTTCAGCTTTCCTACCCTGAGGAGAACTGGAGAGGGACAGAGAAGGGATGGGGGTCTGTGGAAGGGGTTTGCGAGGTTGCAGATGCTGCCCGGTCTTCTCTGTCTGTTTTCCACCGGGCTCTGCTGCATTTGCTGTTGTCTGCCCAGCTTCCTCTTACTTCGGGCCTCCAGGCAAGCGTAGTGACTGTGCTCGCTCCAAAGCTGTGGGATCCGGTCTGGTTGTGTTTACAGGGTCTGGTCGACCTTATTTTCACTTGTGTTGTGCTCAATATAATAGGGCAACCACTGGAGTGCCTCTTTCCAAGTACTGTGAGTTCCACAACAAAGAATTCTAAGAAATCTCCTCCAAATAATTAGTTCACAGATATCACACCTCAGATACCAGTTTACACACACATGAACATACCCATTCTCTCTCTTTGTGTCTCATGCACACACACACACACACACACACACACACACACACACACACACAGGAACTAGACAGCTGACTAGACATTGGCCAAACTACAAATATGAGACTAAGTTGGAGTCAGTGGCCTTGACAAAGTCAATGAAGCCGTCAGGGGGAAATGACCCACTTATAAATCCTGACATGAACTTCAAAATAAAATCAGACACATGTTCATCATGCAAACAACCATCCTGTAGACAGATTCACCTTTTGTTGTTGTTGTTGTTTGTTTTTTTTTTTGTTTTTTTTTTTTTTGTTTTTTTTCGAGACAGGGTTTCTCTGTGTAGCTTTGCGCCTTTCCTGGAACTCGCTTTGGAGACCAGGCTGGCCTCAAACTCACAGAGATCCGCCTGGCTCTGCCTCCCGAGTGCTGGGATTAAAGGCGTGCGCCGCCGCCGCCACCACCACCTGGCCTGTTGTTCGTTTTTTGAGATAGGGTTTCTCTGTGTAGCACTGGCTGTCCTGGAACTCACTCTGTAGACCAGGCTGGCCTTGAACTCAGGGATCCACCTGCCTCTGCCTCCCCAGTGCTAGGATTAAAGGTGTGTGCCGTGCGGGGTGTGTGTGTGTGTGTGTGTGTGTGTGTGTGTGTGTGTGTGTATCCCCCCCTCCCCCGTCTCTACTTTCATCTTTTATTCACTCAACAAATGTTTATAGACGTCTCTCGAACCCAGCATCTGGCCAGCTGAAACAAATGCAAATCACTAACCGACCCTATTGTTCGGCAACATACTCAATTCTATTTCATCCATCATTGAAGAAAATGATCCAGAGCAAGCATGATATTTCCGTTCTTGGAAAGTATGTCTTGGGGGACTAGTCACCGAGACTGGATCCACGTGCCACTTGCTTTATCTGCTATGGTTCCTGTGGCATCAACAGAAAGCCCATGTCCTTTAGCAGCACAGTGGGGCTGACAAGGTTCTGCTCCTTCCTGCCTTGAGTACCCCCCTCAGTGCCGCAGGACAGGCTCTAGCCTGTCTTCATTATGTGTTGCCCCCTAAAGAGCCAACATGCATGGATAGTGTGACCGCAGTGGCCGGCTTCCACTCACGCAAGAAAAATTCCTTTTCCATCCACCCTCCTCCTCTTCTCCTCTTCCTCCCCGGCCACTATTCTTTTCCTTTCTCCATCTCCTGCCCTCCCACCTTGTACATTTTAGAAACAGGCTCTCTCTGTGTAGCCCTGGCCGGCCTAGAACTTGCTATGTGGACTGAGCTGATGGTGAATTGGCAACAGTCATCCTTCCTCTGCCTTACTCTGAGTGCCGAGATTAGAGGTGTGGGCCACTTGGCCTCCAACATCTTTCTTATTCTTCTCCTACATAACCCCACCTCCCGCCAGGCTGGGATGGATGTTCCTCGTGCAACTCTCCACAGTTACTGGGACCACAGGTTACACGCAGGCCAGGAGCCATGATTCTCTGTGCACTTAGTACGGTCCTGGCACATAATACCTAGAGGATCAACACAGGGATGCTGAATAAACAGACGAGCCGCTAAATGAACAGGCAAATCAGAGGAGGTCAGTTGGAGCTGAGGTCACCCCTGGCCCAGAGATTAGTTGGACGTTTTTGGTTTTTCCAGCATTGATGGAAATATCTGTGACCTGCCAACCAAGTGCCTTCTGGGGTGGGCTCTGGAAAGGAGTCAGTTTTCTAGTTAGTTCCAGAATACATGGACCATCTTGCGGCACTTCCGTGTAAGTGAGTCCTGAGGTTCAGAGTAAACATCTGGTTTTGGGTTAGACTCTGCCAGGATGCACTGAAGGGTGGGGTTTCATCTGCTCACACATCTGTCCCCATGGATGGAGACATCGAAGCTAGGCTTCATTGTATTCCTCAGGTGATGGGGTGGTTTGGGGAGTTTTCATTCCTAAATGAAAGGCCTTTCCATTTTTATTTATCTTTTTTTTTATTAAAAAAGAAAAAACCAAAACCATAAACAATGCCAGGCAGCAAACCCAGGCTTTGTGTGTGCTCTACCAAGAACACAAGCGGTTAGTGGCAAGCCCTGTACCACGGAGCTTTACCTCCAGCCTGACGGTACATTTTTAATTGAAAAGGGGAAAGAATGTGTTCTCTTCTTCTGTTTGATTTCAGCATGGTTAAGGCTCCTAGAGAACATAGGAGTGCGTGCCAATGAGCAGTCATCAACCAAACAGAACAGCCAAGGTGAAAGTTCATCTTCTTCCCCCACTACCCTCCACTCTCTAGGTCCCCTTCTCTAGTTCTTCTCCTTCCCCACACCACAAACTGAAAATTATTCATGTGTAATGAGTTTTCAAAAAAAAAATAGACATAAATCATCATGTCCCAACCATCATAATGTCTGTTTTTTTTCCCTAGTCTTTTCTTTTCTTTTTTTTTCACACAGAGACAGGAAATTTGTTTTAAATCCCCAAAGCTGGAAAAAAAACCCTCTAGAGGTCTCATACTATAAAAAGTCCCAGCTTCCCTTATTGGTCCCTTGGGGGAGAGATAGCAACTCAATCTGCCTCTCTTGAAGGGCAGGTCAGTAATCATAATGAGAAGTTGAGCATCCTCTTGAAGTGCAAACAAGTCCTTAAAGAGACGTCTTAGATGTCCCTTTAATGTTTTTGGTGTTGGGGCTAAACCCAGGACCTCACACATGCTATGCATATGCTCTGCCATACATGCTCTGCACCTCCAGTGTCTTGGGTTTTAAAAGATGTGGTCGCCATTGCAAGCTCAACAATGGATTTGCCTTTGGGATTTCTGTTTTATACGACAGAAGCATTCCAGTTCCGGGGTGACGTCGGGCAGGTTAGACCCAGGACGTAGTAACCAACTGGCCTGCAAACATACGACATAAAGGCCAGTGGGTGGGTCAACTCGAGACCCCGACACAGCATAAAAGATAATGGTGGTCAGGATAGAACAATAGTAACCGTGCTCACTGCGCCAGCCCAGGGCTCCGAACACGGGAATAAGGATGAGGGGTGATAGTGAACAGTACCTAGATTAGATCAAAGCGACTTTAGAGATCTCTCTCCACCAGAGGAACAAAGACAAAGGGCTGTTACCCTTCCCTCTAGAGAACTTTGCAACGTTAGGTGTACTTAAGCTCTTTGACATATTCTTGCATCCTATACACTTACTTATAACAGACCGAATTCTGGATATCGGGGGATTTTTCTAGAAGATGGCCTGGGAGAGGCACAAGGGAAGGACAAGAGAGAGAGAAGAGAAATCTAAGCCCCAGTGACTGGTTGACTCAGACCTCTTATTTGTTTTTAAAGAGTATTTTTTTTAAAAACAAACCAACATTTTTTTTTTAATTAAAATCAAATTACTGTGGTGATATTTTATTTGTGCTCTAACAAATAAAGCTTGCCTGGGGATCAGAGGGCAAAGCCAGCCATTGTATTAAACATAGAGGTCAGGCAATGGTAGCACAAGCCTTTAATCCTAGCATTCAGGAGGCAGAGATTCATCCGGATCTCTGTGAGTTCAAGGCCACACTGGGAACAGAGCCAGGCATGGTGGCACACGCTTTTAATCCCAGCACTAGTGAACCATAGAGGTCTGGAGGTCTGTACAGACAGACAGGAAGTGATAGAGCTGGGCGGAAAGAGGAAGTGATGTAGCTGGGCAGAGAGAAGAAGTAAGATGGCAGGGCACAGAAAGGTACATAAGGTGTGAGTATACAGGAAGTAGAGGCTGAGGAGTTGGTAAGGTGAGGTTGGCTGTTGCTTGTCCTATTCCTCTGATCTTTCAGCTTTCACCCCAATATCTGGTTCTGGGTTTTTTTTATTATTAATAAGACTGTTTAGCAATTTCTGTTACAAATTATATCATTTTCCTCCTTCCCCTTCCACCCTCTAAGCTCTCCTCTATGTTCCCTCACCCCATCTTCTCTCATGCGTGGCCTCCTTTCTTTGAGTGCTATTATAATCCTATAATAATACTTACATGTCTATCATCCCAAGACTGACCACTGGGGATTAGATAACCAACAGGGGGCTCCTCCCCAGGGAAGACTAGTTCTCCCATCCTTAGCATTACTTGGTTGCCTGTAGTTCCTTGTCTAGGAGGGTGCTTGGTGTGATTTAGCGAGTCTACCGGAGTCATCCTTGTCCAGGTCTTGCTTAGGCAGCCATAGTGTTGAGATTCCATGGGTGTTGCCTCCCTGACATTTCTAAGGAGAAGCAATCTCACAGCAGATTTCCTGGTCCTCTGGCTCTTACAAACTTTCTACCCTGTCTTCCACAAGGATCCCTGAGCTCTATGTAGCTGCAGGAGTCGCTTTGTGGATGGATTGGTTGCGGCCGGGCACCACTTGGCCACTGTTCTCTGCATTGTGGTTGGCTGTGGTTTTCTGTAATGGTCTCCATCTGTTGCAAAGGGAAGTCTCTCTGATGATATATTGCTTCCTTGCTTGCTTTAATTAGACGCTCGACTGCTTGATTGGAACATTGCTTGTGTTTTGTTGAATTCTTCTCTTTGGGGAACACAAGAACCGAGAGACTGCTGTTGAAGTTGAGACCAGAGGGGGAAAAAACCGGGGCCCTCCCATGACAGTGAGGTTGCGGTCCTTCTAGCCTAACTGGTTGTCAATGTCCTCATCATTGTTGTCTTCCTCTTCCTCTTCCTCTTCTTCTCCCTCTTCCTTCTTCTCCTTCCTCTTCCTCTTCTTCCTCCCCTCCATCTCTCCCTCTCCCTCCCCCCATTTCTATAGTGAGAGGTAAAGACTTGCATACCATAGTGCATGTGTAGGGCTCAGAGGACAGCGTTGTGGAGTTGGTTCTCTCCTTTTCCCTTTACACGGGTCCGCAGATTACACTCTGGCTGCCAGGCTCGCACAGCCAGACCTTTTACCTACTGGGCCATCTCGCCAGCTGCAAATGGTGTTCTTACGTCATACTGTGTCTATAGGTGCACACTTCCGTAATTTATGACTAGGTTAATTTTGAGCCACTGACTCCTCCCCCAAAAGGTGTGTATTTTTAGCCTGCTTATCCTTATTGTTATTTCCCTCTATTAGGGGAACTTACCTTTTGGTGACAGGGAAAAAAGGTCATTAATTTGCTAGTTTCCCCGGAAGCTATTCTGGAGAAGAGAGACTACTTTCGGGCAGGCTCTTCCACCCTGAGTCTGAACCAGAGAATCTTTCACTCTAATGGCAAGCAAGCCAGGGCCTTGAATGAAGGATGGCACACTCCCAGAACCAGCAAAGAGTCTAAAGTCACCCACGTGAAATTCCTTCAAGGACCAGCCTAGGACATTTGATGGATTTGGTGGACAAAGATGGACTGTTTTTTACTATTGTTATTTTTCTGGATCTCATTTGCAGTGCTGGGGTGGGGGGTGGAACCAGGGTCTTGGGCACGTTAGGCTTGTTACTCTATCACTGAGCTACATCCCCATCCTTATTGGTTTTTGAGACATGGTCTCATTATGCAGCCCAGGCTGGCCTGGAGCTTGGGATCCTCCTACCCATCCCCCCTCAGTGCTGACACTGAGTCACCATCATGTCTAACACCGTTCTGACATTTAAATCTCCAAACGGATCGCTTGTGTGGTAAGGAGAGCAAACCTGTATTTGAGCGGCATGCTAGCTGCCTCCCAAACAGCGTCTTTCATCTCTTAGATACTGTGCAGTTACACACGGCATGGTACTGAATGACACACTGGTTCTAAAAGTGAACCGCCAGCCTCTAGAACCTGCCCTGTCACTCCCTAGCCATGTGACACGGGACAAGATGTTTCATCTCTTCCAGTGGATCACTTTTCTCATCTATGTCATGGGATTAAGAGTACTGATACTTCATGGGATTGTGCCCTATCACTTAATCCTCCCAATCCTTAAAACATTGCCAGTGAGCTGAGGAGGTGGCTCAGTGGTATAACGCTTCCCTAGCATGCTCGAGGCTGTGGGTTCGAGCCCATGCACCACAAAACACAAACAACTACAAAGGACGTGTTTGTTAAAGGACAAACCTCAGGCCCTTCGGGATAGCGCTTCATTAGAGCAATTAAAGCAACATTTCAAAACATAAAGAGTGTCCAAAACACGTGATGGAGAGCTTGGCCAGCAGTCAGCAGAGGCGTGTGCTCCAGGAAATCTGCCATTCAGTTTGAACAGACCAACACTCACTGATGTGCACAGAAGGGAAAATGGAGTACAGCTTCAGAAAACACGCTCTTCCAAAGGCCTTAGCAAAACACGTGCCACGGAAGCTCACGCCATCAGGCATCGACTGAATTTACATTTTAAACTCATTCATAATTCCCAGGGCATGATGCCAGAGGACAGTGCCCAGCCTGGAAGTGGCATGCACACACCACCATGAGGGTAGGGCCGGAAGATAAGTCACCTTTGCTGGCTGTGTTGGATCATTAAGCACAAACATCTTACACAACGTTTTCTCACATGCCCTGTTTCTGAAGGCATTGAGGTCACCATGCAGATTTTAACTATCTCCATGCTAATGAGGCTGAATCTCTAGTTTGGCTCCTCTGGAGAGACTACAAGGCACCATCAAAGGGGGGGGTAAGCCGAGGGCTTGTAGATGGGAGTTGGCTCATTAGGAATCAATCTACTACAGAAAATTTGCTCTGTATGACCGGTCAATGTGAACACAGGGCAAAGAGATTGTCCCACATTATAAGCCTGGACAGATGGTGTGGGGGTAAGAGCACTCACTGGCTGCTCTTTTAAAGGACTTCCATTCTCAAGACCCACATGGCAACTCATGACTGTCTGTAACTCCAATTCCAATTCCAGGGCATCCAACACCCTTTTCCGACCTCCATAGGCACCAGGCATACACATAGCACACAGACATGCATATATACAGAATACCCATATACATAAAATTAAAAAAAATTCTGAGAGAAAAAAGTTACAGAACGCATTGCTGGAGCCATAGAGAACTTTAATAATGAAGTATGTGGCTTGATATTATTGAACTATTGTGTTTCTTAGTTTAAAGATAGTATGTTGTGACTAGGTGGAAGTTATATTTAGGAGACCCATGCTGAAGTATTGAGGGGGGTATAGCACACTATTTACTATTACTAATGGTTCAGTAAAATCAATAGAACTTGGCCAAGCAGTGGTGGCACATGCCTTTAATCCCAACACTTGGGAGGCGGAGATAGGTGGATCTTTGAATTTGAGGCCAGCTTGATGTACAGAGTAAGTTCCAGGACAGCTAGAGATACACAGAGAAATCCAGTCTCAAAAAAAAAAAATCAATAGAACTCATACGAGACAAGGTAAATGTGACAGAATATTAACAACAGGCAGATCTGGGTGAAGTTGGGTATTTTTGCCTTTTTTCTATAGGGTTGAAACATTTCAAAGCAAAAAGCTGAAGGAATAAAGATGGTGGGAAGATAAGCCTCAGCCTGGGAGAAGACACAGGCAGAAGCCACATCTGACCCAAGACTTTTATCAAAAACACAGGATCTTAGGGAAGCGAAAGCTCTCTGTGTGGTGGTGTGTGTGGATTCATGCCATCATGCACTTATTCAAAACTCAGTAAATACATAGAACTCATGGCATTCAGAATGATGTGTAGAGGGAGCCCTGGACTTGGCTGCTTACAGTGTGTCTAGGGATGCTCACCAGCTGTAAAGAACATGCATTCTGGGAAGAGACGCTGAGAGGGGGGAGGATGGGCAGAAGGAGACAGAGGTTTTATGAGAATTCTTGTACCTTCCTCTCAGATTTACTGTGAACTTAACACTGCTCTAATAAGATCATGTCTTGACCAAAGAGCTGTTGGGGACAAAAGTTTTAAGAGCAATAGAAGAAACCATGCCCTAGTCCACTGGCTTCTTGAGATGTTCAAGCTATGGGGAGACAGAATGTCTATCCTGAGGTGAGGAATTCACTGGCTGCTTCTCTTGCTAAAAAAACAAAATTATACTAATGATACTGGAGAACAGATAAAGAAATATCACTATGTCATTGACCAGAAATATGGATCATAGACACCAATAACAATGTTAACTAAGGGACGGGAATTTACAATTTTTATTATAACCAGGAAAGAGAACAAATATATTTTTAAATTATGTGACTTATACGATCATTTAGTATGGTGACTATTCAGCCATTAATTTTTCAAAGGCCAAATTATTAATGTAAGAATTCAGAGGCCCTGTGTAGTGGTATATGTCTGCAAATTCCACACACTTGGGAGACCAAAGTGGGAGGATCATCTGACCCCAGGAGTTTAAGATCCATCTGGGCAACATGGCAAGATCTGGATTTCAAGAAACAAAACACCAAAGAACAAAAAAAAAAATCAGTAAATTATAGGAGCTGGGCAACTTTATCACAACTTCCCACTTCTTCCTCCAAATTTGGCTTCCAGTGAGGGGAAAAATTCTCTGAAGTTGACGCTTTCACTCTCATGCAAGACAGGGCCTCCTGTTTCCACACTAGATGGAAGAGATACTCTCTTTTCTTAGGACAGAGAACTTGAGGCATCCAACTCTGGAAAGTTGATGGGAGAGTAAGAGCATTACCTCTCCCCTCCCTCTCCCCCTCCCACAAAAGCAAAGGCCGATGTCCTGGTGATAACGTCAGACTCATCACTAAGCCACTGCTTCCTGGAGAGCCATTAGTTTATTTTCTCTAGTGTCTGTGAGAGCTTGGACACTGGCTTACAGTTGAAAGTCAACACCAGCCGTAAGGTCGGCCCAGACATACTAGGCAAGACCCACAACTTACTCTGGAAATCACCTGATCTCAAGTCTTCCCCAAGCTGGAGACTGGAACGTCAGTGACGTCAGCATCTACCTGCCTTTACAATTTTTGCTCAGGTATGTTGCACGCTAAGGCCCCGAACCATTCATTGGCCAGAAGATCCAAGATAATGTGGACCACCTCTACTGCCGTTTTAAGGCCCAATTTGGTAGCTTCATCAGACTATAATTAGCTTGTATCTCAGATCGGCTTCTGCCTTCCAAAGCGTTGAGAAACACCACCTCAGAAGGAACGTGATGCAGGCGGTCGCCAGTCAGCGCTGAGCCTTCCCGCCCACTCAAGTGTGTCTTATCTCCATCTTAGCTTGTACTCATTTAATTAACAATTCACACCCAACAATTTCACAAAGGGCAGGAGGCAGGTTGGTCATATGGCACATGGCTCACTGGCAAGCTGTTCTCAAGAAAGAGTGGGCCACGAGCCATATCCAGAGGCCTGCTATTGACTTAAAGAACATGTATGTGTACATGGTTGGTACAAGCCAGGTCTCTGAAATGATACAGAAAACCTTGGTAGAAAGTCCCCCAAATCATAAGGAACCATTCCAAAGACACTCTTAACCATGTTAGATTTTTTTTTCATAGTGGGCTAAGGGAGTCCTGGTTTATGTCAAATTCACTGGCATAATCAGAACTTTTGTGATTTTTTGAGACAAGGTCTCATTATGTAGCTTAGTCAGGCCACAAATTTATGGTGCAGACCAGGCTGGTCTTGAATTCATGATTCTCCTGACTCTGCCTCCTGAGGTCACAGGTGTGTGCCACCAGGCCTGGCTCGCAGTCACAACTTTGCCCTGTCCCTTGCAGCACTTGGTGGCCGGCCTTGATCCTCTGACAGCGTATCCTGCCTCAGTGAAGTGGATGAAATCTGCGGGACCGGAGTCACAATGAGGCTGTCATCATCTTTGACTTACTTACCCCACCACCCAGCCAAATGGTGGCCTGAACGGATGAGGCAGATTCGTCTTTTTTTCTTCGAGAGCTGAGGACCAAACCCAGGACCTTGCGCTTGCTAGGCAAGTGCTCTACCACTGAGCTAAATCCCCAATGAGGCAGATTCTTAGGGAGGAGCAGACGAGAGGATTTGTTAAGGGTTTTCTCCTTGCTCTCCAAGTTAGCAAGGGCTAGCAAGAGAATCACTAATAGGGCAATGCCCAACCACCACGCAGAAAGAGACCAGCTCTTAAAAACCAGGGGTAAGATGTTCAAGTCACCATCTCATCAAACATGCTTATAAGTGGGCATGAGCGGCATAAAGAGGCCCAGAGGGAAGGCAGGGAAACAGTTTTAACCACAGCTTTGGCATTTATGTGGAATGTGAGGAAGATGAAATGGAGGAAGAATCATATGATAGGTATACACGGTTGACTCCCCCTGATGGAGATACAATCTGATAGAATACAGACAGGGCTGGCATTTATTCTTCTTGCCCTTAAAAGATGGAAAGGATCTTAAAACATCCCTCGTGGTAGGCATGAGGAGGAGACCAAGAAACCTGCTTGCAGGCATTCATGTCGGACTTCTGCATTATTGTGCAATTTTCTTTCAAATCGTGAGTGAAAGAATACATGAACAGACATCCTGTAACGTGAGTTTAGTCTTTCTTGGATAATTCTTTGCTTACAGAGTCCTGTGTATGGCCAGGGGCGAGCAGATCAGTGATAGTGTTAATCAGCAGCAGGCCTGTGTGGATTATTTTATTTTATTAACTTGGTGGTGGGAGGGGAGGGTATACTCTGAGGGAGGGGGGAGTTATGGGGGGGGATGGGAAATGATCATATTTCATGTTTGAAATTCTCTAAGACCAAAAGTTAAAAACTGAAAGTTCAAAAACTATTACTATGGAGAAATGAAGGTTGTAATTTACCTTTGAGAGGAAGAATTAGTGTAACACGTCAAGATCTGAAAAATGACATTTCGCCTATTTAATGCACACAAGCATCGGTTTAAGAAAATAAATATAACTTGCAGGTTAAGAAAAAGAAGAGAAGGAGCCAAGGGTCCAAAGGCTCTTAGAGCACATGTGTGGGGTCAGTCGACTGGTGCCTCTAAGCCCAGTGTCACAGACACTAAGGGTCAATGTCCAATGCCAAAGGAGGAAAGGACTGTGGCAGTTTGGGCAGGTGAGCCTAGAGTTTGACTCCGCCATCTTTAAATAGTTATCCACCCAATCCTGTCCATTAGTTATCTATACTTCTGCTACAGAGCATTATCATTCTAGAATCTAAAGAAAGTGTTAATTAATACCTTTAAACACTTTCACAGCCCACCACCTTTCCGAGGCAGAAGGAATGGAAATAACCAACAGTTAATCCAGGGCTGGGATCTCCTTTGGAACAGGGTGTTATCTCAAGCTTGGTTTTGTCTCAGACGATGGACTGAAAGTTCTATTACAACCCTGATTCCTTCTGACTTGTCATCTGGCTCCTGTAAAGCTGTGACATTTCTTTATGCTTCCTGTGTTTCTTGAGGTACCTTAGCTCCCGGGACACAAAGTAAGCCCGGGTTGCTCTTCTGGTCTCTTGTTCCCACATGGACCCATGACAACCTCAGTCTTCTCCTTAGGCTATGGCCCTATCCCTCATCCCTTCTCCTTTCCTCTCCTAGACACCATTCCTTGAATTTCTTTTCAAACTTCTCATGGTTATTTCTGTTTATAGAAAGTTACTGATCCTTGAGAATGTGAACATTCATAAGTATACATTATGGGATGTGAAATCTGGTGACAAAGCCCTCTACTCTGAGATTCCTGATGAACTTAGGTCCTAAAATGAAACTATAAAAATGCTAGACTATGTTTATGACCTTTGGGTAAAGGTGACTTTTTAAAATGATGCATGGAATGTAATGGCTTAAAGAGAAAGCCTGATGAATAGGAGCTTGTAAGAATTAAAAAACTTACACAGGGCAAAAAAATATTGAAAACAAAATCCATTAGACGAGCCATAGAATAGATGAAAATGTCTGCTATATTTATAACAGAATGCCAAAGAAAGTCTACAAGTTAGTAGACAAATTGGAAAGAAGCATGAGAAAATGTCCACGGGCAACAGACTGAAGGTCAGGCCCCCAAGGGCAGCAACTGGGCACATTCTCTGGTGTCCCCCAGCAACAGACTGAGGTCAGGCCCCCAAGGGCAGCAACTGGGCACATTCTCTGGTGTCCCCCAGCACTTCCTTATTGCTAGATAATAAGAAAACTTAATCTCAATTTCAGTCATATAAATGGCATGTGGAGTGAAGGGATTTTAATTCCTAAGATAGGAAAAGTAAGGTTCAGGCATTGGTTAGGAGTGTGGGTTAAATGTACATGCTTCATGTGGAGATCAGAGCACAGACGGTGTGTCTTCGTGTGAAGGGGAAGGGTCAGGATCTACCAAGAAGGGCACAAATGCATGTGTGGAGTTTTAGCAATGCCCACCCTGGGGAATGATTGAGCATGTGTGCTTGTTCAAAGGCCCTTATCACAGCATCTGTCTGAAGTATCCAAAAGGTGTAAACAATGTGAATGCTCACTGATGTGGGGTATTGAGATAGATCATGATTAAAAAAAAAAAAAGCATAGCACAGAGTAATTATGAAGCAGTTTAAAAGGATGAGGTCAGAGCTGGGTGGTGGTGGCACACACCTTTGATCCCAGTCAGGCAGATCTCTGTGAGTTCGAGGCCAGCCTGGTCTATAGGGTGAGATCCAGGACAGGCACCAAAACTACACAGAGAAACCCTGGCTCGACAAACAAAACAAAACAAAACAAAACAAACAAACAAAAAAAAGATGAGATCGGTACCTGCTGACCAACACCAGGTGAGAAGGGCAGGTATTGTAAGGGTGATACTCATAGACAAGAACTGTAGATGAACAGAAACACATTTGTGCCTGAACCCTTTTACGTCACAATATGTTCTGGGCATCACGCCAGATCTAAACAGTAAGTCTACTCTATCCTTTTTATAAAAGTTGAATACTATTCCATTGATGGGGTTTGCTATATGCTTACCAATTTTCTGTTTTCTTAAAATAAAAATCTTTATTAAGACATAATTCACACATCACACAATTTACTAACTTAAAATGTAACAATTCAGTGGTGTGTGGTGTATGACATTCTTAATTTTTAAGAATCAGTGTGAGAAATTAAATATGACTAGTCACTAAATACATGTGTCGCACTAACCCACTTAGAAAAAGTGATTTAAGGAATCGTTTTTCAGTTGGGAGGCAGAGACAAGTGGAGCTCTGTGAGTTCCAGGCCAGCCTGGTCTACATAGCAAGTTCCAAGCCAGTCAGAGCTATGAACTGAGACCTTGTCTCAAAGATAAAAATATATGTTGGGTGGTTGTGGCACCAGCAGTCAGGAGGCAGAGACAGGAAGGTCTCTGCATGTGAGGCCAGCCTGGACTACAAAGTGAGTTCCAGGACAGACAGGACTGTTACACAGAGAAAAACCCTGTCTCAAAAGGACAGCTGTAGCATACCCCAGCCTGACCGTGGTGAGGATCAGATCCTGTCCACAATCTACCTCATCTGCCCCGTGTAACAGAAGATTGAATCTGAAATTTGCACAAGTAACTAAATTAGAAGGATTTATAATAAACTGAAACAGACGTTCCCATAAGAACATTTGAAAACAAACATGATACCCGACTTCTCAGATTGCTTTTTTATAACCTTATAAAGCAGGTTCTTAAAACAATTACTGAGAGAAAAAAGAAAAAAAAAACCACTCAAAAAACAAGACAATGATAATTGTGCCCAATCATGTAACAAAATTTGTCACGTGAGCCGTTTTGGGCTGTTTTAACCAGAGGGCTGCATTTTTGCTTTTTACTGTTGTACTCCAGGCAGCAAATCTCCGTCCCTTTTTGTAGTCTGTGCAAAGGTTTCCTGAGGATAGAAAGCCTCTGATGAGGGACAGTGGGAAAGACAAAGGATGGCAGAGAAAAACGGGTTTGTCCTTCCCTAAGACTGCTGCGTTATTCCAGAATGTGATTTTAAGCATTTGAACGAGATAGGGATTTTCCAAAGCAAATGTAAAAGTCTGGAGAAAATTAAAACGCCCCCCCCCCACCCCCGCCCCAAAGCTGATTTTCCTGTGTTTGATCACTGTCAAGTGCATAGTCATACAGCTAGTGACAGAGAAGGATGGTTTGCTACTTGGAAACGTACATAAGGAAGCCGGCATCTGGACCTATTTTTATTTTATGGGTATGAGTGCTTGTCTGCCTGTCTGCATGTGCATTACATGCATGCCTGGTGTTCACGGAGGCCAGAAGAGGGATCCGGATCCCCTCGAACTGGATTTAGAGGTAGTTATGAGCTGCCATGTAGGTTTTGGGTCTTTGCAAGAGCAACAGGGCTCTTAACTACTGAGTCACCTCTCCTACCTCCCTGAGGCTTTTGTTTTGTTTTTCCTTTTCTTCCCCACACATCCGCAAGCAGCTGGGCCCGACCTAAACCTACCTAAAGACACAGCTTTGGTATGAGGTCCAGTTTCCTAATCCACACATCATAACTTCGCTGGTACCCGCCTTCACCCTGTGCCCTCAGGATCCTATGGAACAGGAGAGGTGCCTGTTCAGGATGTTGTAACACGTGTGGCCCAGGTCCCGGTGTGTGCTGGCATTTGACAGTAGGAACAAGGTCAGCCTAAAACCAGCGACAGAGAGCCAAGTTCTGCAGGCCCAAACTGTCAGGAGCTCCCTAGTGGCTCAGGGCACCCTAGCACTACAGCTCAGTCTGTAAAGCTGTATTTGCCTCTAAGGGTGCTGAGAAGAAGGTTCAAGGAGATGAAGCGGGGCCACTGCCTGGCCTCGTGCCTGACACCCAAAAACATGTCCTTGGTGAACCCTGAGGTTCACGTCAGTGTCACACTCCACAGCTGCCAAACAGTTCACGGAACAGCAACACCAGTGCACACGTCCACCGTGTTCATGTGCGGATTGTCCTCTGTGCACCTGACATCAACTTGTTTAGCCCTCTCAACCGTTTATGAGGCAGGGACCATTATACATTGTGAAGGAGGCCACAGACACAGAGAGGGGGCAAGACACCGGGGCAAGATCATAGTCACTCAGCCGCAGAGCCAGGATTTGAACCCAGCCCATTTGTAAGGTCTGTATTCTAAGCTACTACTAACTTAACTGCCTTATTGTCTACACGTACCTGTGTGTTTGGGGTAAACACATGAATAGGTGTTTTCTTCTTATTTTGATAGTACCCCAGTTCCTATAACTGATATGAAGACCTCTGTCTAAGTTTTCAAAAACCAAGAGATGGCAGTCTGGGGACAAAGTTCAGTGGTACTGGGCCGGCCTCGCATACACAAAGCCTGATGCCCAGTTAGCTACGCAGGCAAATAGACGAATTTGCCAGTTTATTTCCATACTCCTACCTAGTTCAGGAACCTTTCCTTCTTTCTGAGAACCCAGGGACTTGTTTTCCTGTCTGTCTACCCCAGGCTGGCCCAAATTTTGACCTCAGGGGACCTCTGTTTTAGTTTCCTAAGAATCTGGAACTCCAAGCACCACCATGCCCAGTTCCTAAAACCCCATCTTCTCCCTTCCTTCCTTCCTTCCTTCCTTCCTTCCTTCCTTCCTTCCTTCCTTCCTTCTCTCCTTCTTCCCTCCCTCCCTCCCTCCCTCCCTCCCTCCCTCCATTTCTTTGGTTTTTTTGAGGCAGGGTTTCTCTGTGTAGCCCTGGCTATCCTGAAACTTGATCTGTAGCCCAGGCTGGCCTCGAATTCACAGATCTGCCTGCCTCTGCCTCCCAAGGGCTTGGGTTAAAGGGGTGCACCCCCACCACCTGGCCTCATTTTTTTTCAATAACTACCAGTTGATTACTTGTTATTAGGGTGATGTCAAAATAAGAAGTATAAGAAAAGCCGTTATAAAAGTTCTCATTGGTCATTTGTGACCACCGAGATCACACCGTGACCTATGGGCCTAATGTGGTTTTGGACTCAAATTGCTGGGCAAGTTGCCTTTGGTTCTGTGACCTCTTCCGCTCCACCAGCTCCCTCTGTTTCCCTAGCTTCCACCTCCACATCGAACAGTTTCTCACAAGATCACACGCACCTTTACAGCAGCTTGTAATGTAATTCCTTAGAGGAAATGCTGACTGAGCACGCCTCAGTGTTTTGTCAGCCACGGGTTATTTTGTGTTCTTCTCTCAACTCACTCCTGTCTCCACTTGTAGTGCATGGGGAAAAGCTTTCTCCCTCCGGCTAATGCCACCCCCACAGTGGCGAGGACATAACGACCTGTGTAAATGGAAACCCCCTTCCCAGGATGCAGAGGACCTCAGCAGCTGAGGAGTGTCTCCTCGCACCCAGGACTGCACTGACATCTTCTCCCAGACTGGGAAAGTGTTGAGTAGACTGTCTGCTTGCTGACTTCAGCACTCTCTTGCCCCAGTAGACCTATGTACCTTGCCCCTTAGTACCTATGGTATCTGGGATACCACTTGTCCCGGATGGATCTTTCTCTCTTTTTTAAAGATTTATTATGTATACAGTGTTCTTTTGACCTGAAGAGGGCACCAGATCTCATTACGGATGGTTGTGAGCCGCCATGTGGTTGCTGGGAATTGAACTCAGGACCTCTGGAAGAGGAGCCAGTGCTCTTAACCTCTGAGCTATCTCTCCAGCCCCGGATCTTTCTCTTTCTTATTCCATCTTGTCCCTCTACATAATTTGTCTAAATAGGAAGCTCGGTTGTGAGCAGAGAGGCTCCTGAGCGCGGGCAACTCCAGAGAAGAGGTAAAACGTACCTTATTTGGCTTAATATAGGGATCCATTCAATATTTCTTAACCATCTTGTTTCGATCAAGTTCGGAGGGCTCCAGACCTTTGTAAAGTGTCCCATGTGCATGTCTCAACTAGAATGCTGCATCCCAAAACATAAGGGCTCATACCACTTGGGCATCCTCCAGAGCGTCTCTACCCATTAACTTGCGGATGGCGCATGCTCAGTTTGCTCCTGATAGCGCATGCTCAGTTTGCTTCTGGACCGATTCCCAAGTCAATACAGGGTTTTTCACAATACTCACTACTAGGAATAGAGCCTATATTCCAGTAAGATCTCACATGGGAACCCAGTGTAGAAAGAAGTCCAGGCTGTGCTGATCTGGCTTGGGGTGAGGAGCCCTAAGTGTTTCTGTCTCCTCACTTAGGAAGGAGTCGAGCTAAAACTCTGTGGAAGCCCCCAGGTCCTAGAGACCTATTTGAAAACTGGAACTGGAGCTCTGAATCCTGACGAAACTCCATTCCTTACCGGCTAAGTTCCCTTCCCTGGGCCTCGGTTGCTCATCTGCAAAATGAGCATGGCAGTGTCTCATTCCCTCGGGTGAGGATTTAAGGGCTAGTGCTGAGCGTTCAGTGAAGCAGACCGGCTGCGTTGCTCACCATCACATACCCCGTTTATTTCTAGGGACATAGTTTCCCAAGGGCAAAGAACAGAATGTCCAGTGGAAACAGTTCCCCCGGGACCACAAATACTGCCTGACAGTTTTAGTGAGAAGTTTTGGGAGTCAAAGATCTTTTCCGGGCTCAACCACTGTTCTTTGGACATTCTGTTTTCAAAAATAAAGCACACAATGACAAAAACATCCCAGGCTGTCTTTTTCAGTGAGTGTGGGTTAAGACGGTGTGGATGCTAAGACACACGGGAACAAACCCTCATCCTGGACCATTCATAGAAGGTAAGTCCCAATTCTTGCGCACACACAAGGTGGGGGCTGCCCCTTGTACTGTCCGTCAGGCCAGTATGTAGCACTGACCATCTGTGTAAGCAAGTGAGGTTGCCTATCCATATCACCTGGAATTCCTCTTCCCTGCAAGTCACCTAGGAGCATCGGAATCACTGGCCAAGCATCAGCTTCCCTTATGAGCTTTTTTCAGCTTTACCAAGCATCCCAGGGGCCAGACCTGGGAATCATGGTCCTTCAACAATGCTTTTCCCCATCACAGCCACAGGGTTTCAGCTCCCTCAGCTCTAGTGCTGAAAGGAAGAAAGCCCGGGTTCTGGTCTTTATATCCTCCTGGAAGGGTTCAAGGAACAAATATGTGTTAAATGCATTCATAAATGAAGTACTAAAAGGTGACAGATTCGGGTTAATGAACCAAATCTGTCAGTAACTAAGATCTAATCTGGAGTCGTTAATTTGTTTCTTCCTGTGTTTCTTTGCTCACACTCGTAAGTTATACACATATATACACACATACATATATACACATATATATGTATATATATTCATAGTATATATTTATATATAATATATATATTCATTCTTGTAAAGGGCCAACAAACTGAGTTTGGTCCCTAGGACCCATATGGTGGAAAGGAAGAATGAACCCTCAAAAGTTGACCTCTGATCTCCACACTAACACTGTGATACACACAGAGAGGGGGGGAGATAAATACAAATGAAAGAAAAAAATAATCTATCCAATTATAAAATCACTAGAAATTTTCCCATCAAGAAAATGAACCTGTCGCCTTCCTACCAGGCATCAATCCCCAGGATGGTTATGCTCCTCCTTAGATGAAGCAAAAAGGCTTTGACTGGGCATTTAAGATCCTCAGTCTGCCTTCCTGCCTCCTTTCTCCCCTCAGCTACAACAGCTTCTTCTGTATCTCTAAGTTGACGGGCTCCTTTGGCCCAGGCCCCCACTGTCTGTCCTGCCTTTTCCGTCCTACCTTACCTGGCTGACTATCCTTCAGCCTGGCCATGCTGCCCTCTCTGCCCGCCACCCCAGAACTCATCATGTCTATATTTACCGGCTGTCTTGCTTTCTCCCTGCTCCTGCCGACTCTTTCAGGCTGGGGGTCATGTCTAACTTCTTTACCTCCATATTCCTAGGCCAGCACAGGCCACCAACTATTTTAGGCACTGAACAACTGCTAAAGCAAATAAACCTGTCTATAGAAAAATGGAATTTCATTAACTATAGTTTGGGTCATATTACTCAAGTTTATGGCTCTCAGGTTTGACTTCCAGCCACATTTAATATTAACCGTGACCTTGAGAGGGAATGGTTAACACAGACTGATCTCTTTTTTTCAGTTCTTATCTCTGGGAACACCTGCAGTTCTGGCAGTGACTCTGAACCAAACCGAGCACTGAAGTCCTGAAATGCTCACTAGTTATGCTATTTTTCAATCCCACAGCAGTGGGTGAGGATAAAAAGCATTGTTCAAAATGGTGTGATGTGCAGCTGGCACCCAGAGGTCTGTAATCCTGCTGGTTGGTCACACAGCTATGAAGAACTCTGAACTCTGAGGCTTGAGTGGGCTTCCCTGGATGTGGGGATTTTGCATGTGTCCCTACAGTTTACAGCTGGGAAGACACGTGCAACGTGTGAACTGCTCCTGGCTGGAGGGAGTGTGGGGGGGAGTACAGAACCTCTGTGGCCCTCTCTAGCTCTTGCCATGATAGCCTCAGCCTACTGTTTCTGTATTCTTGCTGCAATCTCAGCCTTGAGTATGAGTTTACCTCGACTTATAAGAGTCATTCCAAAACAAAAACAAAGAAAACAAAAAACAAAAAACAACTCCAACCAACCAAACAAACAAACAAAAAGAGTCCTTCCAGCAAATCCCTAGTGGACAGTCATGGGACCCCGGGTACCTCCTCCTTCCTGGGGCTCTACTCTTGGCTTTCGTCTGTCTCGACACTGATTTCATTTCTCCTTCCTTTCTTGGCTCCTGGCTCTCCCAGACTGTAAATGTTGGTCTGCCCTGCAGCTCTGCTCCAGCCTTCCATTTGTCTCAAACTCTTACCGGGTTATTTGGTTACATTCATTGCTGTCAATATCATCAGGAGCAGGATGATTCCCAAGTTCATTTTTACGGTCAAACTTCTCCTGAGTTCCATTTCCCTAAACACCCACTGAAGTCCTGCCTGGAGATCTACTGAGGATTTGAAGATTAAGAAATGGTTTAAATCAGAGGCATGTTTCATTTCGAGCCAGAGTCTCACTGTGTAGGCCTGGCTGGCCTGGAACTCGCTATGTGGACGCAGCTGGCCTTGAATTCAGAGATCCTCCTTTTGCTTCATAATCCAAGATGGTGGGCACTTGAGCTAAGAGAGTGGGCTAACTATACCAAAAGATGGAATTCAAAGTACTTGGATGCAACTATGAATACCAAAAAGGGCTCAAAGAATTCCACTGGGGATCACTCCACACGTGAAAAGTGTTTAATAACCTTGTCAACCCCTAGAATGGTAGGGTCCAGGGGCCAGTGAGGACAGATGGAAGAGCAGGGCAGGGACAAGAACAGAGAAAAGGATAGCTGGGGAACCTTATAGCCAAAGGCTGCAGATTCAGCGCTTGGCCAAGGTAGGTTTTCATTTTAGTTAAGCCAAGAATGGATAAGTTATTTAATCCCAATTCTTATTTGTAAAAGATTTATTTTAGTGTGTGTGTGTGTGTGTGTGTGTGTGTGTAGGTACTCTCAGAAGCCTGAAGAGAGCATCGTATCCTTTAGAGCTGGAGTTACAGGCAGTTGTGAGCCACAGGATGTGAGTGCTGGACTCCAGTCCTCTGGAAGAGCAGCAAGTGCTCTAAACACGGAGCCATTTCTCCATCTCCAGTTCTTCACACATAAATCAAGGTGGTGATAATAGTGCTGTGTATCACTGTCAGAATGATTAGCTCTCTCTCTCTCTCTCTCTCTCTCTCTCTCTCTCTCTCTCTCTCTCTCTCTCACACACACACACACACACACACTGCCAGGAAAACATAAGTTACTTGATGAGTGCTATCATCATTACTTTTTAAAGGCCCTAAAGTATTTCTGTTTAGTTGCATTTGAGATTTGTAACGCACAGCCATAAATGAAGCAGAGTAAAATGCTAGCTTACTCTTTGGATATTCTCTGTCTCAATTTCCACTTAAAATATCATACTAAAAATGCAGAGGATATATAACATACTTCCTTACATTTGAAAAATGTAGCATATACTTAAGAAGCCTGAATACGGCCGGGCGGTGGTGGCGCACGCCTTTAATCCCAGCACTCGGGAGGCAGAGCCAGGCGGATCTCTGTGAGTTCGAGGCCAGCCTGGGCTACCAAGTGAGTTCCAGGAAAAGGCGCAAAGCTACACAGAGAAACCCTGTCTCGAAAAAACCAAAAAAAAAAAAAAAAAAAAAAAAGATGCCTGAAGACTTATAAAATAAGGCTTTATTTGTTAGATTTGTTATAAAGGAAATGCTTGCTGAGTGCATCTGACTAAATCACACACATGGACAGTGAGAGCCGAAATTCCAAGGTTTTTAGTGTTTGTCTTGGTCAATTATTTTAGTGTTTGGATAGGTCAATTATTTTCATTGCTTTATACAGGAGCTCAAGCAAATTGGTCTTGGGGAGTGTGTTTGGAAAGTGAGCAGAAAGTGACAAAAACCAACTGTTGTGTTCACATTTTGTATACGGGAATCATTCTCCCTCCAGGATAAATCACTACCTGTAACCTGCCCAGTCAGAGCAGGAGAGCATGAGAGAGGGCACATGTAAGCACAGTCTCCTCCCTGTGGGGCAAGAATCTAGGCCAGTTCTGGGGAGACTTCTGAATAGCTGAGATGGCGTACAGGCGCTAACCAACCCGTGGAAGTGAGATCCCCGAGAAAGAAGTGAGAAAAAGAAATCCCTCCTCATGCTTCAACCACGACGAAAAGCCACTGCAGTGATTTTCCAACTAATCATAGGAGATATTATAAACAGTGTAAGTTTTGGAAGATTTTCCCCCTAATATACATTTCTTGAGAGACTATAAATCAATATAATAGTTAAATTTTTTTTATTACTTTTAAAGTTTGTGTGTGTGTGTGTGTGTGTGTGTGTGTGTGTGTGTGTGTGTGTGTTGCATGTATGCCTCAGCACATGTGTGGAAGCCAAAAGACACCTTGTGGAAGGTGGTTCTTCCAGGGAGCAAACTCAAGCCGGGTCAGGCTTGGCAGCAAGTCCCTTTACCAGCTGAGCCATCTCACCGGCCCAATAAATTATTTTGAAAAGGCATTTGCTTGTTATTTGTACAAAATTATTTGGTCATGCATATGAAATATATATCAGGTTCTTAGTATTTTTGTGTGAGATATGTGAATGTGGGTGCATGCATGCTCCAGTGAGGTGTGGAGGCAGGAGGACACCTTGCTGGGGTCAGTTATCTCCTTCCACCCTGTGGGTTCCAGGGATCAAAGTCTGGTCCGGCTTGGAGACAAGCACCCTTAACCACTCAGTTATCTCACCAGCCCAATATATATCAGGTTCTTAAAACTGCTTTAGACTCAGTAATTTCTTTTTAGAAACATATCTACAATGACATTATTATTCACCGGTATCAGCTCTTACATACATAGCATTTACTTTGGGTCAGGCCCAGGATTCACAGCTGCAACATTAAGGATCTAAAAGTTAAACTTGGGTACTAGGGTTCCAAAGCCTGTGTGTGCTCAAACCATGCTGTCTTAGCTCTGAAGATGTTCACCACAGCACTTCACACAACAGGAGAAGTTTAGAAATCAACTTAAGACCTTGTAACTATTTCCATCTGTGGCAAGGCTATCTCTAAAGAGAAAGGAGATGTGCTTGGAAGATTAGCAGATGAGTTTGAATCGTTGCTTACGAGTATGTCCATGCCTGTATGGAGAGGCCAGAGGGGACAGTGAGCGTCTTTCTTTATTGCTTTCCCACCTTATGATTGAGACGGAGTGTTTCACTGAAGTTGGAGCTCACCTGATTTGGCAAGACTAGCTGGCCAAGAGCTCCAGGAATCCTCCTGTGCCCAGATGGGGTTCCATATGCAAAGAACCACATACAGCCTTTTATATACATGGGTGCTGGGTATCTGAACTCAGGTCCTCGTGCTTGTATAGCAAGGACTTCCTTGTATTCCAAGGATAGAATAAACCATCTCTCCAGCCCTGACTTTGACTCTTCTAATGATGTTAGCCATGTAAGTTCTCCATGACCCACTCAACATATTCTGCAGGATAATGCCAATCGAGTCAATGATAGTGAAATATCACATTCAAACACTCAGTAAATGGTAGGTAGTTGGTAACAGAAATTCCTGTCTACCCCTTTGCCTTGCAACACTGCTTGTTCAGATAAAATACAGCTTAGATTTGGTCATAGGCAAGGGAAGATTCTCAACTCAGACTCTGAATAACTCATTTCAAACGCTACTTTGGGATTTTATATGTAGGAAACGGCTCTTTTGCTGTAGTCTATCGGAAGTCAGCCTTTGCTGGGCATGGTGGCACGTGCTTACAATTCCAATACTATAATCGCTGAAGTAGGAGGGCCATTGTTAGGGGCACAGAGGTCCTTGAGTCCACAGATCTCCAGAGAAACCAGGAATGTTAAGCACACAGGATTGTCTCTCCAATGGGAAAGATGAAAAACCTGTTCTTCCATCCAGAAAGCTGCAAATTGTAAGTGGTTAATAGCCCGGTGATCTGCATTATCTGTTGAGCTCGGCCATATCAAGCTCTTATAATCGCGACAGAGGTGGCTAGTTATCTAAATGACCCTTAGAGCCAGAGGCTCTCCCAAGCCCCCACAACCAGGACCACAGGTGGCTAGTTATCTAAATGACTCTTAGAGCCAGAGGCTCCCATAACCCGGACAACCAGGACCGGAAGTGGATAACAGCCCGAATGACCTCTACCACGACAGCGATCGGGCCAGGCCCTTAGGCCCTTAAGCTAGTCCAGGTAGCCTATCTCCGGAACCCATCTTCTTGGAAGAAATGACATGTACCCTGAGTTGACTTTCAATGTAATTACGCTTTCTGGGCAACGGGGATTGTATAACACCAGGAAACACTCTCCCAAAATATGCTGGGCTTAAATACATCGGGAATCAACCCCCTATTATTAGACTTCCCTGAAGTCTGATCCAGGTTGACAAGTCAGTCTGCACTGCTTTTCATTCTTATCTCTTTGAGCGATTTGCTTCCCTGTATGACACCTGCAGGGGCCCCTCTGACCACGTGATTAGGCAAGCCTGTACTCTACAGTGAGCTAAGGCCAACCAAGCTACATTTAAAACTGCTTCAAGATGGCATGGTGGAGCCCGGCGGCGGTGGCGCATGCCTTTAATCCCAGCACTCGGGAGGCAGAGGCAGGTGGATCTCTGTGAGTTCAAGGCTAGCCTGGTCTACAGAGTGAGATCCAGGACAGGAACGAAAACTACTTGTAGAAACCATCTCGAAAAACCAAAAAACAGGTGGCATGGTGGCATGGTGGTACAGGCCTTTAATTCCAGCACTCGGGAGGCAGCCTGATCTACAGAATGAGTTCTGTTCCAGGACAGCCAGAGCTATATATCAAGACCCTGTCTCAATAAACAATCAAACAAACAAACAAAAACACAAAACCTTTTTTCAGAAAAAACAAACAAAACAAAACAAAACAAAAAAGACAAAAAACAGAGCAAGCAATAGTCCTAAACTGATTTGGTGAGGTGTAGACAGCTAAGCCTGAGAAATTAATAATAAATATATCTATATCTGAAAGAGGATACCTGAAGGCAAGCAGCACATGGGACACATCTTTGTTTGCTCAACAAATATACAATTCATCACACACACACACACACACACACACACACACACACACACTACAGATAGTAGATATTGTGCCCTCTAAAAATATCCCAACTTGGCCATCAGGTTTGAGCTGCTTCTCTTGTTTGAACCTAAGATTTTTCTACACTCTGTCAATAGGTCGTAAGAATTCCTTCAAAGCCTCGAGTCGAATGTGGTTCATCTACCATGTCTGAATCTAGGTTAGAAAGTAAATCTGTGATCAGTTATTGTGCGGGTTTTAATTTTTTTAAGAAATAAAAGTTCGTGGCTGGAAAGATGGTTCACTGGTTAAGAGCACTGGCTGCTTCTCCAGAGGACTGGAGTTCGATTCCCAGCACCCACATGGAGGCTCACTACAGCAAGAATTCCAGTTCCAGGGGACATGATGCTCTCTGTGGATGATGTGGACACTGCACGCATGTCAGTGAAACATGCAAGCAAACAACACATACACATGGCATAAAATTAAATAATGTTTAAAAACCCAGTTATACTAGAAGTATATAAGACATGTGTCAATAGATTTATATCACCATTTATAACAGAAATAACCAGGAAGTATTCCAATGTCCCAAGGAGGCAAAAAAATGACTAAGAAAATACACATAACCACAGTATAAAATCAAGAGAATTCAAATCAGTACTCCAAATCATATTTACTAAAAATAAATAATAAAACAGCGTGAAATTGGAAAAAAGTTGAATTCGTAATTGCAGCAATGGAAATGGGATGGATATTTACAAAACCCAAGACACATTTGGCCAATTTTGCATTATGCTCTCTTCTGGGTGAGGTTGCCCATATTGACCACAGAAGAAAGAAAATCTAGAGTAAATCCTGCTTGCTGAGTACACATATCCCACAGCAGAGTGGAAAAAGTCCAGGGAAAATTTCTTAGCTGGTGGAGAAGAGCACCATGCCTATCACACTAAAATGCAGGACTACCTTGGCAACCGGCTCCTGATCACAGGTCTACAGTTTAACCTACTACCTGGAACCCAATGGCAGATTCGAGATTTTTTTTTTCTAATCTAAGTAACTGCTTAGAGATGCACACTCAGCACAAACATTTGATGCTGGTGCCAGAGTTTATTTACCCACAAAAGTGCACTCAAGGCTAAAGTCAGAGTCGAGTCCTACTGGCTGTCACTGTGGTTCAATTTCAGGTGGGACAGATCAGAGTGGCTGATTCATGTCACATTCAGAGAGTCCCAGCCATCTTTCACAAGCACCTTGTGTTTGGGAACGTAAAAACACACGAGTCATTTAGTCCTTGTATTTACAGCATCCCATAATCTTGTAGTTTCAAAATGATTGAACAATGGCATCAAGTTAGTTGGGTTGTTCATTTCTTTTATTAATATATTTAGCATTCTTAAATCCTTTATTAAAATTGATCTATTCCAGCCCTTGGGATAAATTATTTCAAGGGGTTCGATATAGACGCTGATTCAAGATATCGTTTTTCACATAACTAACCTCTGTAGTGTGGGCTTGTGGAGCCCAAATTACTTCAGACTATTTCTGGCACCAACTCTTTGGCAATGTGGTTTGAAAGTAAAGCTTCTGTCACACAGCCCAAGATTTTTTTTTATTGTGCTTCAATGTTTTGCTATAATATAAGAATCATGATATTAACTATTAGGAAAAGTGACTGCTTAGTAATATGGTTATGAGACTCTCAAGTGAGTCAAAAGACTGGAGCTAAAACTTCAGGCAAAATCTGAACACAAATTTCAAAGCTGAGATCCAAACCGCACGAATTTTATGAATCTTTGACGTCAAGCATTAAGTTTTCCGGTAACCACGTTTTGGGAGGAATCAATGTAGTAACAAAAAATGAAGGAATAATGATACCTACTAAATTTGTCCCACCCGAAATGATCGGGTGCCAATCCTGGCTAAAAATTCACCATCTGTGGCTGAGGGGGGGGGGGGCGCGGAGGAGGGTGTTAGGTCAGTGATGGAGTGCCTGCCTAACACGCATGAGGCCGTGGGTTTGATCTCCAGGAGTGAAATAAATAAATAAACAAATACAAATAATGAATAAAATCGCCATCTAGGTGACTTGACCAAAATACTTAATTTCTACGATTCACATCTGCTTCCTCCACCGAGAATATATAGTTTCTAAATTAAAGCAAAATAAGTGATGAACACGAGGCTGCTAAAACTATCATTCGTCGCTACTTATTACCTAGCAGGCATGTCCTTTAAGTGGATATATTTAAAAAGCAGCCTTTAGCCATAGAACCACTTTTTCTCATAACTTTAAGCCATAGGGTTAAATACACACGCATAGAACTCAGCAAAACTATGGCACTGTCTGGTTTAAAAGCAATTCGAGGAAACAGTAGGGAACAGTCCCAAATAAGTATGCGAGGAAGCCAACCAAAAGGGAAACTGAGTTAGATTAAACAGACTTCTTAGGAAAATGTTTACCCTGAAAGGGAACGAAAACACACCTCTCAGATAAACAATGTCCTCCTCTTAACTACTCCCCTGATCTAACAAAATTGAACAAAACGTCAAACAGAGCACAAAACCACCGATCGGGCCAGGTATGCTTTACCTGTGGAGCGCGTCCCCGCAGCTTCACCGACCGGGGACCAGACGCTGCCATTCAATGAACTTTTTTGAACGGGAGCTGAGGGGTTGGGGACGTGCGCGGGAGGCGACCTACCTACCTCTCACAGACTTCCCGATGCTGTGCAAGTGCGTGATCGAACTGTATTCCTGGGCGACGCTCTTTAGGAACGCCTCCATCCCTTCCTGGTGGTGGTATCGGAAGTCCAGGGCGGTCACCACGGGCAGCAGAAGCCCCAGCCACAGGCGCGCGAGGTCCATGTCCTAGAGATGGAGGAGAAGGAAAAGAGCTGCTGAGGACCGCCGAGGCGGAAGCGCGCTCCTCCAGCCGGGACTCCTCCCGGCCCCGAGGACACCCGGCGGGCACCTGAGCTCCACGCTCCCTCTTCCGAGGTGTAAGAGGAGGGTGGACCCTTGCAATCCGGAGCCCCGCAGCTCGCCCGAGTCCCCGGCAGCAGCACCCTCCCGCACGCCCCGTCTCACCACCGCCAGGCGCGCGTCTCCGCCCGCCGGCGGCCGCCGGGCGCTCCGGGGAGTTATAGCCCGGCCAGAGGGGCGGGGCCCGGGACTCCCCGCCCACCGACACGCCCACTCGGCGCCTTGCCCGCCCCTTGGGGCGGGGTCACTCTCGCTCCAGGGACTGCGAGCCCCGCGGGGTGTTTGAGCTGCTGGGGGGCGGTGGAGCGCGATCCGTCCCGGCTCCTGTTGGACGTGCGGCCTGCCCTCGGCCACCCCGGCCAGGAGACACTGCACAGAAGCCGCCCACGGCCTCCGCTGTGCCGGCGGCGGTGGTGGTGGATACCGTGCCCGCGGTTGAGCGGTGGGCAGTGCGGGGTCACCTGGCTTCCAGCCCTGCGCTGCAATGGGCGAAGCTGGGGCTGGGCTGGGCTGGGCTGGGCTGGGCTGGGCTGGGGTGGGGTGGGGGCTTTTAAGAAAGAACGTGTTGTGTGAGCTCTAAGTGCCAAGTTGTGCACTACGGGAGCATGTCCAACAAAAGTCTATAGCAGAGGAGAGATTTGACTAAGTCAGAGTTAAGTTTGCGACCAACTCGCAGGACAGAAACAGAGCCGCTGTCGCTACTCGGATTCTTCAGGCCAGTTCCGGCGCTTCTTCCTAAACTGCTGCTTTCTGGGAGGATGGGGTGGGCTGTGTTTGCACTAAACAGAACACAGGTCATGACTGATGATGAGAAGTGCATCGGGACTACTGGCCATCCCGCTGAACACAGACCGTGACTAATGAGCAGTAGTTCGTGACACAGACTATCACGCTCTACAGGACACCACATGCACTGTCCCACTGTCCCACTGTCCGGTGGATTTTCAGAACCCTGTTAGAGAAATACCGACTCCTGCAAGGGTCTGATGAAAACAAACTTCAAAAGCTACTGATTAGTTACAACATTCGTGAACAGATTTTTAAAAGTAGTGACGACAGGGGCCATCCCTCCCAACCTGATGGGGTGAAATCTCCTTCCTGGAGCACAAAAGGAGGGGGTTATTCTTAAAAGGGCCCTTGAGGGTGGGAGAGATGATTTAGAGGGTAAAGATTGCTCGGGTTGTAAAACTGGCCACCGGAGTTTGAGCCTCAGAACCCACGTAAAGTTAGAAGGAGAGACCAGACTCCACCAAGTTGTCCCTGACCTCCACAGGTGCAATGGGATCCTTGTTGCTCCCCCACCCCCATGCACACACATAATAACAAAAGAATTAATGGTTTAAAGCAGCGGTTCTCAACATGTGGGGCATGACCCCTTGGGGTCGCACAGCAGATAGCCTGCTTATCAGATATTTACATTACGATTCATAACAAAATCACAGTCATGAGGCAGCAACGAAAATAATTTTATGGATGGGGGGTCACCACAGCACGAGGAACTGCATTAAAGGGTGGCAGCGTTAGGGAGGTTGAGAACCACTGTGGCGCAGACTGGGAGGTGGTGGCTTCATCAGGACTGATATGGATTACCCTCCCAATTCCAGGAAAATGAAGGGGTGAGGAAAAGTTGCAATCGCTGCCCTGGAGGTTCACACCAGAGAAGAAGGACCAGTCAGAGGATGGGGGAGGGGAATCAGAGGCCTGAGGTCCGGAAGATTTAGCACTCAGTGACCCTGAGTGTGGTCTTAAGGACACTGATGTCACCTGGAGCATGCCGAAAATTCTGGATCTCTCATCCCATTGCAAACCTTAACAGAGCTCAGAGATCCATCCTGCATTCCGGTGTGAGAAACACTGCTCTAGAGAAAGAAAGAGAGAAAAAGAGAAAAAGAAAAGGTTCAGTGTCAGAATATGAAAGCTGTGGAAAAATAAAAATTTAAGCTAATAGAGGAAAAAAAACCCTCAGGTTTATGGTTTCAGAGGTGATCTTCCTTATCATGAAATGATTTAAAGCAAAACCGTAGTGTAATGGCTGATAATTTGGTGAAACAAAAGCATATGATTTCTATATAGGTAAACCCAGCACAAAGCTTCCAAAAATTAAAAAAAAAAAAAAAAAAAGGACAAAACCGGATGTCATGGTTTGCATAGGAATGTCCGCCACAGGCTCCTGTGTTGAAGGCTGAGTCATGATTGGATCATGAGGGCTGCCTTCATCAGTGGATCGATCCACTGGTGTGTGCATAATTGATGGCATTATTTCAAGATGATGAAAACTAAGAGATAGGGCCTGATTGGAGGAAGTAGGTCACTGGGCGCATGCCTTTCGAGGACATGCCTTGTTTCTAGCCTTTTCTGCTTACTCTGCTTCCTGCCTCTAAAGAGCTGAGTGGCTTTGCTCTGTCCTATGTTCCTACCATGACCTGCCTCAGGACAACCAAGAGTCTATGTGCTGAACCCTCTGAACCTTTGAACGCAAATAAATCTTTCTTCCTCTAAGTTGTTTTCCTCGGGTGTTTTGCCATAGCAGCAAAGGCTGATTGACAATACCAGAAAGCAGAATTAACAGCTCTTACAAAATCAAGAATGGGCAATGAACAATGGGCAGGTCCTTAAGCAGCAATATAAATAGCCAATAAACACAGGGAATGTTACCAACCTGGCTAGCAATCAAAGAATCACATATCTAAAGGGAAAAATAATATTTTGTTTTGCTAATCACTAGGCATGATTTTTAAAAGACTGACAATACCAGGAAATGGTATTTATGTTCTTTCAATTGTGTTATAAGCAGTTACACTTGCTGGGGAAAGACAGCAACATTTCATGGGTGCGATTTCCTCTTCAAAGGTCATTCTAAAATGCGTTGCATTGACCATGAAGGTTAGAGCTTCAGAATCAGTGTTGTTTTCAAATCCTGACAAAGTAAATAAAACCTAAATGTCTAACCTAAGCAGGCTGCTTCCAACAGTGATTGTCTCTGGGGCAATATTTCCCAAAGAGTCCCTTGACAATACCTGGAGCTATTTTTGATGGTTATGACTTGGGGGAAAGTGTTCACCCTAGTCCTGAGGCAATGGGTGGGGAGGGGGTTGCTATCAAGACTCCATAGCAGTGGTTCTCAACCTTCCTAACACTGCGACCCTTTAATACAATTCCTCATGTTGTGGTGACCTCTACCCATAAAATTATTTTTGTTGCTACTTTATAACTGTAGTTTTGCTACTGTTATTAATCATAATGTAAATATCTGTGTTTTCTGATGGTCTTAGGCAACCCCTGTGTAAGGGTCATTCAATCCCAAAGGGAGTCACGACCCACAGGTTGAGAACCGCTGCTCTATAGTGTATTAGCACTGCCTGCCTCAGCAAAGACCCATCCAAGCAGAAGTGTCAATCATACTGGGGGGTGAGGCGTCTTAAGTCAGCCGAAGAGTAGCACAACCACTCTGCAAGTTATTTTTCAGTCATAACAATGAGGATACGGTTATGGCTTATCACCTTGGGAAGACAGATCATTTAGTGGAAAAAGGGCAGATAAAAGTAAAAAGTAGGAACTTTGGAGGTACAACGGATAAAAAACCATTTCTGGCAAAACGCTGAACAGTTTTCAAGCAGGCTGACTGGCAACCCTCGGGCAGCAGTGTTTTAACTTTCCTTTTTTTAAAAAGACAACAAAACCGCTTATTTCTTTGTGTACAGGTGTGTGTGCATGCACACATCATCACACTAGTGGAGACTGCAGGGAATCTTTGCCATCTTCCCACCATATGGAGCCAGCCTAGGAATGAACTGAGGTCAACACTGGCCTTGGCAGCAAGTGCCTCTTTCTACTGAGCCCCCTCATTGATCTTTTTTTTTTTTTAATGATGTATTTTCTGAACAACTTTTTTTCTTCTTTTCATTGAAAGTGGGCATTTTTATATAAAATCAAAGCTGAGTAGAAAGCACAGAAGCATTAGTGATGAACAGTTCCTAAGGAAGACAACATCTAAATGTCACTGGGATGAGTCACAGGACCAGAGAGGAAGTAAAAGGTCACTGGAAAAGTGGGATAGTAAGGAACTGGAAAGCTAAGGTGTTGGAGAGTTCATGCGGAGGACACTGAGTCCCCCGAAATAGTAGCAGGAATTGGAGCAGAGGGAAAAACTACAGCCAGCGGGTTCAACACCCCAGCAGATGCTGACCAGAACTGAAAGAACAGTGTCACTAGACTCTGGGACCTCCCCCTCTATCCCTCCCTCCCTGGAGTTCACACTCAACGAATTACATGTTGTGTGTGTGTAGGTGCGCACACGAAGAACCCAGAGGACAACCTGCAGGAGTTAGTTCTCTCCTTTCATCAAAGCCAGGCCATTAGATTTGGCGACAAGCACTTTTGGCTTCTGAGACACCTCACTGGTGACCTTTTCCGGCTTTTTGAAAGGTCACAAGAAAATATGACTCAAAGTAAATAGGGATGCTTAGAAAAGTATTCACCTGCTTTGAAACAACTATTCTCGAGCACATGTAGACGCTACTCAGCAATCAACACGGACATGTCCTGCTGGGGTTTCATCCTCACACAAAGCATAGCAACTGATATTCTTGGAGCAAACTCTTCGAGCACATCTTTATTTCCTTAGGATGAATTCTTAAATGTGGATTTTCTAGCTACTGGTGTACATGCATTTTTAAAGACGTAAAATATTTGGGCCGAATTTCATTCCTATAAAATATCAATTCATTTTCAAACTGTGAAATGCTGGGGCTGGACAGAACACTGACTGCTCTGCCTTGTTTGGATCTCAGCACCCACACTGGGTAGCTTACAAATGCCCGGGGATCCAGCTCCAGGGGATCTGATGCCCAGCCTGGCCTCTGCAAACACCTGAACAGACACAGACACAAAACAAACACACATAAATACGATAAATCTTTAAAAATAAAACTATTAATAGTTCTCATATGAGCACAGAGTAAGCATGAGCCAAGCTTTTATTTTGATTAGTTAGTGAAGAAACCACAAGGATATCAAAGAGTGGATATAGGACTTAGGGGTAGAAGGAAGTATAAAGTGGCCAAGAGATGGCTGACCAAAAGCACTAACTGAATAAGCCTGGTGACCCATGAGCTCTGCATGCCAAGTAAAAGCCAGACACAGTGGTGTTCCTCTGTGATGTCAGCTCCTATGGACAGACAAGAGGCAAAGAGAACTACTGGGAAGCTCGTGTGGCCAGCCGGCCCGGAGTATACAGCACAGCGGCAGAGACAAGAGAAACCCTGCCTAAAACAGGGTAGCAGGGATGAGCAGACACCTGATAAAGGTGTCCTCGGATCTCTACATGTGCTCCATGATATGTGTGTGTTCCCACTGAACACGCACACACACACACACACACACACACACACACACACACACACAGATTTTTTAAAAAGAAATTTAGCTTAAAATAGTTTACTCATATCTTTTATTCACCCCTCCCCGATTTTTCACATTTAGTATTCTTCTTTTTAAAAAATTGAGTTGCTTTCTTATTTTATCTATTTGTATGTGTGTGTGGGTGTGGGTGTGGGTGTGGCATGGCACAAGTGTGGAGGTGAGAGGAAAACTTGTGAGAGTTGATTTTTTTCCTTCACCATGTGGGGTCCTGGGGATGGAACTCGGGGTGGTCAGGCTTCGTGGCAAGAGCCTTTTCCCACCAAGCCACCTCTCAGACTGTATTGTTCTTCTTGAGAAAGTTTTCTTATTTCAATTCTCCATTTTTCTTAGTTACTAATTAGTATTTTCCCTTAGGTTTTTTTTTTTTATTTTGTAATTTTCCCCTCTGCATTGGTCTCATTTAAACAAGTTAACTGAATTTTTTAGAGCAATTTCAGGTTTGCAGAAAAATTGAGTGCAAAGTACATAGAATTCCCGCATACCCAGAATTCCCACGCACCCCTTTCTTCCACTCCATCCCACCCTTGACAGTTTTCCTGTTATTGGCATTGTGGGCATGGGGGTCGGGGGAGCAGGTGTTGATGTAGCCTAGACTGGCCTCAAACTTTAGATCCTCCTGCCTCAGCTTCCTAAGTGCCGACTTTCTAGGTGTGCACTGCCACACAGCTCTTTATACTTTTGTTTTGTTGAGATGGAGTGTGTGTATGGGGGGGGGGGGCGGGTCGTCTTGCTATGTAGCCCAGGCTAGCCTCATATTCACAGCATCCTGCGTTGTCTTCCCGAGCATTTGGATCACAGATGCGTGCCATCAAGCCTGGCTCTCCTTGTGGTTTTGAGTAGATTTCCCAGTGCCTAGTGATGATGTTTCTCTTTGTGTGCTTGTGGGCCATTTGGGTGTGTTCTCTAGAGAACTGTCTAGTCATGCCTTTTGCTTATGATTTAGTCAGCTGTCATCTGTCCTCAGTAGCAGACGGTTGCCAGCGCCCTCTCTGTTCACATAGGCTGCCTTTCTCGCTCTGGGCACTGTTTCCTTTGCTGCACACAGGTTCTTTTTCACTGTTTTCCATCTAGTCATTGATTTTTGTGTTGGTGTGCATGGGTGTGCACGTGCTGCAGTGTACATGTGGAGGTGTGTGTGTGTGTGTGTGTGTGTGTATGCATGTATTCTATGCACTGAGCCATCTCACCCCCGCTTCTACATATGTGTTCTTCAGTGCAATGCTGTCCCCGGTGCCCGTTTTTTGCTTGTGTTATCTGAGTTTTCAGTATCCTTTCCAAGAAATCCTTTCCAAACCCGATCATTCCCTGCTTTCTTCTACATTTACGGTTTTAGGTCCTAAGTTTGGTTGTCAATTGCTTTGAGTAAATTTTTGCACATGGTGTACAGTATGGATCTAAATTAATTCCCTTTTCATATGGACACTGTGGCACTTTTGTTCTCTTGTCACAGATAATTTGACTGCGTTGATGAGGGTTTCTTTGTGAACTCTCTGTTGTCTTCTGCTGAACTTTGTGTCGTGTGTTTATGACTCTACCATGCTGTTTTGATGACCATAGCTTTGTAATATGTTTTGAAGCCAGCAAGTCTACAGCTTTGTTTTCCTTTTTCAAGTTCAGTTTTTGAGTATTTGGATTTTAGAATGATTTCTTTTCTCTTTATTTATTAGGACTTTAATAGAGATTGTACTGTGTATGTAGGTGGCTTTGGCTATTGTAATATGAAAGCGACTTTTAATGACTACTATAGTAGTTGTTGGTTTATCTTTGTAAGCTTGTCTTCTATTGGTGTGATAAACGCCATGACCCAATACAACTTGGGGAGGAAACGGCTTATTTCTGTTTACAACTTATAGTCCATCTGAAAGGGAAGCCAGGGCAGGAACTCAAGGCATGGACCTGGAGGCAGGAACTGAAGTAGAGGCTGTGGAGGAACACTACTAACTGGCTTGCTCCCCATTGCTTGCTCAGCCTGCTTTCTTATATAGCCCAGGACCACACGCCCATGGCAGCATGAACCACAGTTGTCCGGGACCTCCCACATCAATCATTAATCAAGAAGATGCCCCCACAGACTTGCCTAGAAGCCACTCTTCTGGAAGTATTTTCTCAAATAAGAATCCCTCTTCCCAAACGACTCTAGCTTGTGTCAAATTGACATAAACTAGCCAACATATCTCGTATTTAATAAAATGGTAGCAAACCCTATTTCTGTTTCCCGTTTGCTGGCCTGAGTCAGTGAGGTGGGAATTCTGCATGACTATTATACTCTGATATCAGGGACATACTAGACTATAAAAGGAAGCGAAGTTACCCAACGCTGTCAGGTGGCCAAACGAACTAGACTCTCAGTGCACACTAAAGAAAAGTAAGGAGAAAGAGCACCCGCATCCAAAGCTATAACCTTCCTGCTAAAGCTCAAAGCTCAGTCTCTTACATACAGTCACAGCAGCAAATACAGTCTAAAGTCTTCATATAGACAAATGTCAAATCCCGATTTCATTATTGTTTAACCTCGGGGAATACAATTCCCTTGAGTGCCTTAGTTTTTTTGCTTTTTCTTCTGTGTAACAAGGAAAATGATAGTTTTGGTTTAGATTTTTCTTTTGTGTTGGAGGGTTGAACCCAGGGCTTTCGCTGAGCTGCATGGCCGACTCGGCACACGGCAACTACCTGAAAAAGTGCATGCAAGGACATTTAAGCAGTGACTTACGGAGTGAAATCTCGGTAATTGTCACCCAGTAGGAGTATGCTGGTGTTGCACCCCCATGACAACTCACTAACATGAAACAGCACCTGCTCCCAATCATCCGCTGTTCCGATTAGCAGTCACACCTTTTCTTACTCACATTTGTGCGTGGCGTTGCTAACTTATTTGAAGCATTCTCATTTCCAGTGTTCTCATTTTAGTTTGTATTGCCCCATTTGATCCCCACAGCCATATGAGTCATGTGCGCTTATTCTCCCTGCTTCTTGGATGAAAACTGTTACTACAGAAAGTTCCCCCATAAACCCGGAGTGCTCCTGCATGTCCCGGCTGAGTGTGCCAAGAACTCAACCCTAAAAGCCATTCCTTGGCGTTGTGTTTGTCAGCTGCAGCCTTGAGATGAAGTAATGTCTTCTTCTTCTTCTAGGACAACGAACTATGTGATCTCTGCTTCTTATAAAGCAGAAAAAAGTAAGGAGGGGGCTGGCGAGATGGCTCAGCAGGTAAAGGTGCTTGCAGCCAAGCCTGAAGACCTGAGTTCAATCCCCAGAATCCACGTGGTGGAAGGAGAGGAGCGACAGGTTGTCCTCTGGCCACCACAGGTATTCCATGGTGTCTGCAAGGCTAATAAGCACGAATTTCTAAGCTCAGCACTCTGGGGTGTTATATAAATCCCCTGCACCTGCATCTGCACCGGGGTTCACCCTCTGCCCCTGGGTCCGCCCTCTGGGTCCACCCCCTGCACCTGGGTCCACCCTGTGGTGATATTGTCTTCCCCAAAATATTGTGCACCCTAATAAACTTATCTGGGGGTCAGAGAACAGAACAGCCATATTAAACATAGAGGTTGGGCAGTGGTAGCACACTCCTTTAATCCTACAGAGGCAGAGATCCATCTGGATCTCTGTGAGTTCAAAGCCACACTGGAAACAGCCAGGCATGGTGACTCACGCCTTAATCTCAGGAAGTGATAGCAGGAAGCAGAAAGGTATATAAGGTATATAACGATCAGGAACTAGAGCCTGGTTAAGCTTTTAGGCTTTTGAGCAGCAGTTCAGCTGAGATCCATTTGGATGAGGACTCAGAAACTTCCAGTCTGAGGAAACAGGATCAGCTGAGGAACTGGTGAGATGAGGAAGCTGTGGCTTGTTCTGCTTCTCTGATCTTCCAGCATTCACCTTAATACCTGGCCCTGGGTTTGATTTTATTAATAAGACCTTTTAAGATTCGTGTAACACTGCCCCCCTGCACATGGGTCCACCCCCCTGCAGTGTAACACTGCCCCCTGCACATGGGTCCACCCCCCTGCAGTGTAACACTGCCCCCTGCACATGGGTCCACCCCCCTGCAGTGCAACACTGGCCCCTGCACATGGGTCCACCCCCCTGCAGTGTAACATTGCCCCCTGCACATGGGTCCACCCCCCTGCAGTGTAACACTGCCCCCTGCACGTGGGTCCACCCCCCTGCAGGACACTGTGGCTAAGGAAATAGATCAGGAAAGGAATGAAAGCATTCTCCCTTTCATCCAGGAATCTCACACCTTCTGTGACTCCAGAGAAGCAGTAAGTAGCTGGCTAACTTATTAACTTCAACAAAGTCCTCTCAAGAGTCAGACAAGGAAGTAGTGTGGTCACGTGCGTGCCAGTGTTTCTGCGGGATTGAGTCCTGTGAGTAGCTGGTCACATGGTTGTGTGTGGGGGTTGGGGGAGAACAAAGCAGACACGGAGCCCTTACCCAGTCCTTGTTGGATGAATGTTTCAGATGATTAGTGACGTCATCACCCACCATTGCCAGGTGCAGCGCATCTCCACTGCTGCTGTGAGTTGTGTAGAGTTGCAGATCGAAACACGCCCCCTTTAAAGGTCCTGGCTGTGACTTAGTCTATGGATTAATCGTGGCATGGATTTATAATACTGCCCTAGTTTCTTCTCCTGTTACTGTGATAAAACACCCTGCCAAAGACAACTACAAAGACAAAAGGTTTATTCTGGCCCACAGTTGCAGGTCACAGTCCATCATGGTGAGGAAGTTACAGGACAGGGGCTTGAGGAAGCTGGCCACATTGTATCCACAGTTGGGGGGGGGGCTTGAAGAAGCTGGATACATTGTATCCACAGTCACAGGACAGGGCCTTGAAGAAGCTGGCCACATTGTATCCACAGTTACAGGACAGGGGCTTGAAGAAGCTGGCCACATTGTATCCATAGTCACAGGATAGGGCCTTGAAGAAGCTGGCCACATTGTATCGTATCCACAGATACAATGTGACCAGCTTCTTCAAGGCAGAGAACCCTAAATGCTTGTTATTGCTCAGCTCACTTACTCTATTTCATACAGTCCAGGATCCCCTGACCAGGAAACATGCTCATTCACAAATAAGATGGGCCTTCCCATCTCAATCAACATTATGCCGGGGCAAGATAGTGCAAAGCTTCCTCCATCTTGTATTCTTGCTGAGGCCATTAGGTTTAATTACAATTTGATCTCCTTTATTGTAAGTCCTGTGAAAAATTACCCAACTCTATTCTAGGATCCCAAGGTCAAGATGTCCCAGATAACTTATCTTAGCTTTTGTTAAAATGCCTGCTTGTGCAGAACACACCCTCCTCCAACTAACTGCTTATCTTAGCTTGTATTTAACTGCTTGCTTGCACAACCTTCCCACTCCACCACCCCCTGTAGCTGCCAAGAGAGATATCAAGGTGTTGTTTTTGCCTTCAAGAATTCCTTACTCTAAATGCTCAGCGATTCTGTCAAACTGACAATACTAACCATCACAAATACGACGGTATTGTTGAGTTGGTGAAAAGTGGATGGGGCTGAACTGGAGGATGTAGGTACCTAGGGGCTTGACAGTACCTTGGCTCCTTCCTATATTACTTAGTTCTGCCTCTTGTCCATCATGATGGGGGTTGTTCCACCTCCTGCTCCCCACCATGGTAGAAGGAAGGTTCTGAAGTTGTGAGCAGAGGAAATTCTTTCTTCCTTACGTTGTTTCTGTCAGATATTGGTCTCAGTGATGATAGGCTAAGGTAGTAGTTGTTTGTGGACATACACATCCCTCTAGCAACTGGTCAGGCACAAAAGGCAGGAAACAGGCTTATTAATCACCATATCCTGCATCTGGCCAACACATTATTTTGCGTATAATGGAAGCCACTCTGGTTTTGAGAACAGGTTGTAGAGTTAAATAGATAAGGATTCAAAACACGAGAGCGGGGCATGACCATCAGTTTGGTGTGCAGAGCTGTAATTATGTATTCACCACTTAGCATATATCTAAGCTTATAATGTCTTGTTTCTAGGTGATTGACAGCATCTATATCACATGGGTACTGGGGGGGGGTTAAATGCATTTGTGATGTAAAACATTTAACAATATGCTTGGCCATCAGGAAATGTTATTAGTGGGGGTTGGGCAGCAGGTGCTTTGAGAAGTGTGTTAAATTGTGGGATTATTCACATGCTGTGGGTGCTCAGGTAAGAGAACATGGGTAAACACAGCAACTGTGAAGTCTAATGGGAAGCTGACATCGGGATGAGCCTTCTGGGAGGGGTGGGGGCAGTGCTCAGCTTGCATTGGCTCCATTATCAGCCAGGCTGACCTAGGCTCAAGCACCAGGAGTGCTCACTTTCCTCAACAGAAGAAGCGTCACTGGCTTGGATGGGACTGCCAAGGACCCTGTATTCGTGTCCATCCCACCGTGAGTACCATGGACTCACTGGAGCAGGTGGGGCTGTGGAGGACCATTGCTGTGACCGTGGGTACCGTGGACTCCCTGGCTTGGGACTTGCTAACTTCTGGACCAGAAAGGGTGATAGCTACTTTTAAACCAAAAGGACCACAATTGGAGGAAGATCTGGTGCCACCAAAAGAAACTGAGGCATGTGTTTCCAGAAGGTTAATGAATGCCTTGTATGCAGGAAAAAACAAATTGGTGTCTTGTCACATTCTCTTACATCCCTCCAAATTGTCGACATTCCAGATCCTCAATTCAGTGCTCTTTGTGGAAATCCCAGCTCTGGCGAATTCCAGGGACTTTTTTGGTTCAGACTATTTAGCTGAATCAAACTGCAACTACAGTTTTCTGGGTGGTCCCAGAAAAAACAAACATAAGAAAAACTGACAAAGGTCCAAACCTGCCTTCTTCATAATTATGGGAAGCAGCTGGTCATGGATTTAGTTATTGAGGAGATTAATGTATTATATAACATTCTATCAATGATCTAAAATTGGGTGTCAGGGAGAGGAAATCTTGTTTAATTTGTAATAGTAAAGAAACTAGGAAGGGGAAGGTGGGGATGAAGGCCCACGCCTTTAATCCCAGCACTCGAAGCAGAGGCAGGTGGATCTCTGTGAGTTCGAGACCAGCCTGGTCTAGCTTGCACATTCCTGACTATCTAAGGCCACAAAGTGAGACCATGTCTCAAATATCACACACACACACACACACACACACACACACACACACACACACACGCACACACACCCCAAACACAAAACAAAACAAAACAAAAAATACTAGAAAAGAGAATGAAGTAGGTTTGTATTGCGTCTCTTTAGCTAACAGGAACTAGGGTTTCCAGAACTCCCTTCCCTATTGAGTTGTGTATTGTTTGCTTCACAAAAAACAAAACAAAACAAAACACTGTGCCTGTGGTTTGGGAAGTGGGAGTGCCGTGTCAACTTTTTATTACCAGGGTCAGTGCAGGGTGCTGGGGCTGTGGCGGCTGGACCACTGCCTTACCTGGTTGGTGTCGGGTGGCAGCCCTGCAGATCCTACCAGACTTCGTTCAGCATCTGGGACCCTGGGCTGAGGTGTGTGTGCTCTTGACAAAGTGGCCTTATAGCTCCTGGAAGCTACATTCAGATGGAGGTTGGAGATGGAGAGAGGCCAACATGGTTTCTGGCCCATGATGGAGAGTCCTAGCTCATCCCTGTGACTCGGGTTTCTCTTTACGTTTGCTTCATGCCCAGCTCTCTTTGCCAGGCTGACTGGGAGCAGACAAAGAAGCAACAGACTTGTGTGGAGCATTTAAGGAGTTCCTGCTATGGCACAAAGTCCAGTCCTTAAAAACAAATCACTTGGAATCATCCCTGGTGGTTTTGCCTCTCAGATGGAAGCCCGGATGGAGCAGGGTGTTAAACACATGGAAATGGAAAGCTGATCATCTGGATGCATCCTTTCCCACTGTGGGACCTTAGGCAGCTTCTCTGAATGCTAGAACATGCTTCTTCTAGGAATATTGTGATACAACAAAGGGAAATCACTCAACAATGGCTGGTCTCCAAGAGTAGAATTTCTTCTCCGTTCTGGCTTGCCAGGTTTGGGGAAGTCAGCGGAGAACAAGGCAAGAAGGTTCCCATGCTGATCCGACACAGGCGTTAGTGGGAGATACCAGCAGGTTAACAGGAGCGCAGTCAATACGTTCTGGGTCATATGGCCAGAAGATAGAGAGAGTGGCTTGTCTTGGTGCTGCGTGGGGGAGGGGGAGAGGGGGGAGGATAGCACACGGAGGAGGCATTTTCTTAGTTTGAATCTGAAATGGTCTTCCCATGTGGTAAGCACCTGCTCCTCAGGTGGTGGTGCAATTTTGGAGAGCTTGAGGAGCTTTTAAGAGGCAGGGATGCTGGGGGACTCTGATACTTTGTCCCCAACTCCTGCTGCTCTCTACTTCCTGGTTCTTATGTCACCACGCTCCTGCTGCCACAGACTGAGAGGCTGCACCGCATCTTTCTGAAACAGTGAGCCGAGACAAACCTCCCCCACACTGGGTTATTTCTGCCAGATAGTTGGTTCACAGTGGAACAACAGTAAGTACTAACAATACAGAGTCCCAGAGGCCATGTCAGCCACACTGAGATCGGAGACCAGGCAAGCAGGGAGCTTCCAGATCTCTGCAAGAAACGACCATGTGTGTGTGTGTGCAAACCCAGGAGGTCGGGTGGAACCCGGCGGTTCTCATCATTGCTGCAGTTCGGATGCCATTGGCCAAGTGCTGGCCACATTCCTGACACTGGTGGGTCTTGTGTCCAAAGTGGGGAGTAGGGGTGGAGACCTGGAGAAGGCCAGAGTCCAGGCAAGCGGAGCAGTGCACTCAAGGAGAAGGTTGAATCAGAAGCTAACGAGACTCCCAAGACAGTCCGGGCTGGAGTGGAAAGGAAGTGATGTTTTCCAGCAAGGGAGAAGAGTGGAGACAAAGAACAGACACTTCTGTGTTGTTAGGTGTGTGCCTGTGACGGCCTCGGAGGAGCCCTGTGAGGGGAGAGGAGACTGTGGCCATGGTGGGCTTCTGTGGCACGGGCGCTCTACCTCTGCCCTGTAGTGCATGCATGCCCTCCAGCGCTGCGATGCTTGAAGGAGCTGGGAGGGCCAAAAGGTCTTTCTAGCCTGGGGATAACTAGACAGTGTCTTCAGGGTCCATCCACATTACTTGAAGACTGCTTTGGGGCTGCGGTGGTATCGTATTTGAAAACATGCCTGACGGATAGTTCAGGGAACAGAACATAAACATGATTTTTCTTTGGTTTGGTTTGCCCTTTGAGACAAAGTTTCACTATATAGTTCAAAACACATTGGAAACTATGGCCTATTCTGGCCTCAGACTCAGATTTCTCCTGCTTCTGCCTCAGGTGTGCTGGGATTACAGGTATGTACCCACAGCACACCTGGCCCTAAATCATATTTAAAAAAATAATTTATTTAATTTTACTTTATGGACATTAGTGTGAGGGTGTCAAATCCCCTGGAACTGGAGTTACGGACAGGTGTGAGCTGCCACGTGGGTGCTGGGAATTGAACTCAGGTCCTCTGGAAGAGCAACCCGTGCTCTTAACTGCTGAGCCATCTCTCCAGCCCCACATATTTGTTAATGTCTTGTTTGTTTGAGCCTAGGGCTTTACGGATGGGTGCGAGGCAAGCACTCTATCATTGAGTCAAATCCCTAGCCTTGTGATGTTTTCCTAAAGGATAAAAATCTGAGTTTTAAACCTTCCTGCTCCTCCCTCAGACCCACGTCAGACAGTCCCAAGTCCCTTTGTCCTAACATTGGGCATACTTGGGAGGAAAAGGTCAAGAGACCACATAAAGGCCCGGGTCCCAGGTGAGGCCTGAGCTTACTGCCTTCTGTCTCCGGAGTGTGTGAGACAAAATGAGATCATTAAGGATTTTGAGCTGATTTCAGCAGAGCGTTCAACCAAGCACCAGCTCTTTCTGGTCCAGGGCTCTGAGCACCATGTGACCAACGTAGCCCCTCGGCCTACCCTTCCCATCCTTCCCACACATACGGGGACATTTCTAAGGTGGAGTACCAGGTGAAGGCTGGAGACACAGAATCTTCCTCCAGTTTTTCCTGCTCATAATCTTTTCATCCCTCCCCGAGTCTCTGCTTGCTCTGAATTTCACAGGAAGAGATTCCAAGGAGCAGCCATCTGGTCCATTACTAGTCAGGTGTCCCTGGTACTCGCCTAGGTTTTCCCATGAAAGGACAGTGGGAGGCCAGGGGTGTGGCTTGGTGGTCACTCACCAGCATACACGAGGCCTCGGGTTGGTCACCTAGCATGGCAAAACAAACCCACCAACAGACCACAGGAGGGAAGGAGGGAGGGAGGGAAGGCATCTGTGGTAAACCATGAACACTTCCCCTGTGTTTACAGAGGTCAACAGAACAGGGAGCTGCCTTCAGCCTGTGTCACGGCCAGGTCTACAGCAGGAATCTTGCTGGGGCGACCTAGCAACAACACTCTTGTACAAAATGTCCATGTGACCTAGCCTCATCTGCACCTTCTGAAGAAGACAATGTCAGTCAGAGGAGAAAGAAAATAGAGCTCCCCCCACTTCCCCCACTCCACCCTCCACACTTCTACCCTTTCCCTGCTGCAGACCAAGCTGGGCGTACATACACACTGTGCCTCTGGAATACTTGGTTCAGTGGTAAGAAAGGGACTCAAGAGAGTATGGGCTTGTGGGTGAAAAGGACACCCTTGTGCACAGAGGGTTTTTTTTTTTTAAGAACCCAAGGACCCTTCTCATTAAACACCTTATGGAAGCCCTTTCCTCTCATTTCTGTGCCCAGTGTATTTTTCCATCTCCTTCTACCTGCTGAAAGTCTATCTAACAAGCCTTCAAGGCCACAATTTTTCAATAATTTTTTTTGGACACTATTCACCCAATGACCCTTTGCTCATATTTTCCTATTTATCCCAACGTATTCTAAAATGTCTGTTTACTAACGTATTCATTTATTTAGCTGTGTGCCCAATGTGCTCATTACCTTCCTTTTGACTCTATCCACACATCCCCTGACACTGACCGCCTTCTCCCGCCGTGTGTAGATGACTTCAGCCCAGACAGAAGGAGTCCCTGTCCTTAATACTGTAGCAGCCAGCCTGGTGGCAGAAGATTTCTTGCTAGCTTCTGAAGGCATGGATTGCTTGTGACTCATCTCTGTCTCCTTCAGCAGCAAACACAGTCCTTCCTATCTGCTCACTTAAAAATATTTGTGGAATGAAATGGAACACACGATACAAGTTCGGTAGCAACTTGTGGACAAGTCCCATAAAAGTGGGCTACAATTCTAGACAAGTGTTTTGCAAGTTATGGGGTTTGTTATATTAGGAATTTGGTAACCACAGACGTCATTGCCCTGTGTTTATGGTTGTTTCCGTAGCATTACAACATAGATATTCACCAGGCATGATTTATTCCCAGCCAGTTTTTCTATTTTTGTTCAGCTTTTTACAATTGCTTTTATTAGTTATTCTTTCAGGATGTCTTGGAGAGCTGCCCCATAAAATTATTAATGCCGGTCATTCAGGAGCTCCTTCATGGCTCTTCACAGTTTATGAGATGCGTGGGTGGCAATGAAATTTTTACAGCGTCTTTTTGTTGTTGTGTATCTGTTCTATATGTGCCATTCTGTTTTGGAAAAAAAAAAAACTAGACGAACTTCTAAGAACATCACTCACTTCAGGTCCGGCACAGCACTGGGTGGGGTGGGGTGGGGGCAATCACCCCATTTGATCTAACTGCTCCTTCAGCTCCCTCACCCTGTTTCCTTTGCTGTTCAACGGCTCTAGTAACAGAGACCTCCAAGGTCACACATCTGTCTTCCTCTGGTGTCGCTCTCATCGGTCCTGGGCTCAGTTTTTCCTCCCTGATTTTTTTTTTTTTTTTTTTTTGGTTTTTCGAGACAGGGTTTCTCTGTGTAGCTTTGCGCCTTTCCTGGAACTCCCTTTGGAGACCAGGCTGGCCTCGAACTCACAGAGATCCGCCTGGCTCTGCCTCCCGAGTGCTGGGATTAAAGGCGTGCGCCACCACCGCCCGGCGTCCTCCCTGATTTTTAAGTACTACCTCTTCTGTCTTCTGAAACACACACCCAGTCCGGATTTCCATCCAACTCAGTAGTTCCGAGTCCCCTGTTGACTTCTTGGCTAGGGAATGGTACCTTCAGTTCTTCCCCTTTTCCTGTCTCTAGACGATGACTGGAGCCAGGACACTTACATGTGCACATTCTGCTTCTGACTCTCTGTGCCCCAGACTCACATACTTATAGGTGCACAGGACAGTTTGACTCAGATATCTGCAGGGCACCTCAGGGGCAACATTTTTTCAAAGATGTCAATTCTTAAGTTTTTCCTCTCCAAATCTGTTCTATCCAATTTTCCCAATCCTGTCTTGAGAAATGATCCTGCCCTGTGTTCAGTTACTCAACCCCAGACCTAGGAGCTAAGACTCACTTTGTGCCCCTTCCTGTTGAGACCTGGGCTAGTCCAAGGCTTTCCCTGAGGCCCGGATGTGTGGAGAAGAAATATAGCTCCTTCTCTAAAATGTGGAACATGCTTAGCAGGGTCAGTAGTAGCCTGGGGCCTGGGCCTTGGAGAGCTGTGGCTGCTGATAGTAGGAATCCTTCTCTATGTCCACAGGGGGCTCTGGTCCCAAGGCCACCATGCACACAGTCTGCAAGGCTCCTGAGATTCAGGCAACACTGTTTGATTAGCTGCCCCACTGACTGCCTCCCACGAGAGTTTCTTCTGATCTTGTCCCGTTTCTTCCCTGGAAATAGTGTATAAGAGCTGTACTTCTTAATCAGCTCAGTTGGCATAAGACGCAGCTTGTGCGAGACCTCCTGAGCTTACCTGGTCTGTCATCTTTAGCTCTGATCCCCTGGACCTTCCTCCACAGGACCCTGTCACTTCTCTGCATAGAACTGGTGCCTGGGTATGGAAGAAAGAGTAAGTATGGCTGCAATGTATAGACGAACGAGAAAAATCAAGCAGGAGAAAGAGGCGAAGAAGAATCGGGAGTCAAACGTGGGGCAGCCGGAGTCTTTTCATTTATTACTTATTTATTTATTTATTATTTATTTTACATCCCGACTGCAGCCTCCCCTCTCTCCTCCCCTCTGCTGCCCCCCTCCAAACCACCCCTCTTCCGACATGGCTCAGAAAGGGGCGGGCCTCCCATGTTTGGCCGTGGGTCTCTGAATCTGCCTCCATCAGTCACGGGATGAAGGCTCTCTGATGATGACAACCGACAACCCAGTGAGTCACCAATCCAATCCCAAGGGATGGCCAGTTCAGGCTTTGCAGCCACTGCTGCTAGGAGTCTTAGCTGGGGCCATCCTTGTAGACTCGTGGAAGTTTCCCTTGCTTTTACCCGACTCCATAAAGCCCCCTTTCCAGTCATCTCTCTCAGCACTGTGCCCCCCCACCCCCCCCACCTGATCCCTCAAGTTCCCATGTCTACCTGCCCCAGTCCAACCAAATCTTCTCTATTTCCCCTTCCATGTGCCCCACCCCTTGGGCCCTCCTTGTTACCCAGCCTCTCTGGGTCTGTGGATTGTAGCATGGTTGTCCTTTACTTACAGCTAATATCCACTTGTGAGTGAGTACATACCATGTTTGTCTTTGTGGGTCTGGGTTCTGTCACTCAGGATGATTGGGACAGCTGGACTCTAAAGAAGACCTCTCTCCCTTAGATGTTTCCCTTGCTTCTGCTTTCTCAGTCTTGCTAAAGTGCTTAGAAAAATTGCTTACTTTCATTAAGAAAACCTATGTTTCTAAAAAAAAAAAAAAAAAAAAAGGTTCTATCAGTTTCAAAACATGGAGAAGGATAGATAAACGTTTAAAGACAAAAATACCACCTACTAGGGCCAAGGGGTTTCCTGTTGATGGGTTTGCACTGTGAAACTGGATCAGAGATCGTTTCGATCCACAGCGTAAAGTTGATTCAATTGTGAGTCAACAGCCCTGTAAATCTGGTCAGGCCACTCCAAAACAGACTCAGGGATCAAAGACAAAAATAAAAAGGAGAGGGAGAGAGAGAGAGAGAGAGAGAGAGAGAGAGAGAGAGAGAGAAAGAGAGAGAGAGAGAGAGAGAAGGCCCTGGCCACGAAAAAGTGGCATCAGTTCTTAAATTACTTTCACTTCATGGTGCCTTAGAGAATAAGGAAAAAGATCCCCTTTTTAGTGGTTCAGTTTGTAAAATCACCAACGACGGCTTCTACCCGTTTAGCAGAGCTCTGTGCCCCTACTGCTACGGAGATTTTACAGAAAAATGGAGTAAGAGAAAGAATACAGTCAGAAAGCAGCAATGGCCATGTAGCTCTGGCTGGCAGCTGGAGTAATAAGCGTGTGCGTGTGTGTGCGTGTGTGTGCATGTGTGTGTGTGTGTGTGTGTGTGTGGTTTTAAAGATGGCCAGAGCCGCAGCAGCAGCAGCAGCAGGCAGAGTGACTGGAGAGGCTCTGCTGGACCCGGAAAACTTCCTGATGACGAGAGGTCTAACGTGTTTCCCACCTTCAAGCCTCTTTTCTGTTTTCGCTCCTGTCCGTCATTTCGACACATCAGGTTTTACAAGCTTAAACTTCTAAACCTAATTCCTAAACTATCTCTGACATGCTAATAGCGTAATGAGCCCCCTCTCAGTTCAAACGGTGCAGCCATTGCCGCCCAATTATCCCGTGCTGTTTAAGCCAAAAAGCTGATTCTAGAGCATGGGATTTGGCCCTCCCAGATGAGACTCAGGATGTCCTGGGTCAGATGGTGCCTCTGCCTGTGTGACAGGGAAAAAGGAGAACAAAACAGCCTAAGATATAAATACAAAAGGTAAAAATTAAAATGAAGCCGGTGACATTCCCTAGAGAGATGTAAAGGGCTACCCTGTTTTATCTCGTCCCCGTCTTCTCCCGACACCCTCTCCACTTCCTTGAGCTGAGAAGATGTTTTATGTTATGATTTTAATGTTTTGTTTTGTTTTAATTTTGAGATAGTTTCCATGACATGTGACATTCACACACACATACACACAAAAGGTTAACATTTTAAAATCGACATATTTCAACAATTAGAGCTGCTGCCAGCAGAGAGCTATGGAAGTCGGCTCTGCTGAGTTTTACTTTCTCAAGAGATGACTTTTTAAAATTTTTTTTATTTTTTGTAAGACAGGGTTTCTCCGTGTAGTTTTGGTGCCTGTCCTGGGTCTCACTCTGCAGCCCAGGCTGGCCTCGAACTCACAGAGATCCACCTGCCTCTGCCTCCCGAGTGCTGGGATTAAAGGCATGCGTCACCACCATTGCCTGGCTTTAAGGACATTTTTTGGACTCTTTAAATACAAACCAATAAGTAAATTTTAAGACCCAATACAGGGCTCATGACCTATCTTCTAAATGGAATGACTGCTTTCTCTCTACCTTCATCTGTGCTGGCCTGGAACAATCACAAAATACTTGCTAAATATGAATACTCCTTTATGATAAAAAAAGTTAAACAGGCCCTCCCAACTAATTTCATTTAAAAAAACTGGAAAGGGGAAGATATATCTATATGACTATTCTGTCTCATGGCATTAAAATATTATAAAGATAAAAGATAAAAATCATTTTAGAAAGTAAAGATTTGTATATAAAGATTAGAATAATATGTCTATAAAATTAAAAAAGACTAAAGGCTTTTTCAGTTATAAAGAGCCAAATAAGTTATTTAAGGTATATAGATAATGAGTTTTAAAGATAATGTATATGATATTGAAGTTTCTAAGGGCTAGGATTAGCAATAACAAAAAGACCAGCTGAATGTGCGCCAAATCAAGGTTTATTTTAAGGATCTGGCTATTAATATATTACATAATAGCTGTAAGTGTCAGACCGGGCTTCTGGATGCTTCTCATGTGGTCCTAGACTCCTCTCACTGTATGGAGATATCACCCCTCCTTTCCTGTGTGGCATTGGTGGGTGTCTCAGTTAGGGTTTCTACTGCTGCGAGGAAACACCATGACCAAAAGCAAGTTCTGGGGGGCAAGAGTTTATTTGACCTACACTCCACATCACTGTTCATCCCTGAAGGAAGTCAGGGCAGGATCCTGGAGGCAGGAGCTGATGCAGAGGCCATGGAGGGGTGCTGCTTACTGGCTTGCTCCCCATGGCTTGCTCAGTCTGCTTTCTTATAGAACCCAGGACCACCAGCCCAGAGATGGTACCACCCACCATGGGCTGGGCCCTCCCCATCAATCACTAATTAAGAAAATGCCCTACAGGCTTGCCTACAGCCAGATCATAATGGAGGCATTTCCTCAAATGCTGTTCCTTCCTCTCAGATGACTTTAGCTTGTGCCAAGTTGACATAAAACTATCCAGTGCCCCCAACACACACACACACACACACACACACACACACACACACACACACGTACTCCACCACACATAACCTCATGCTCATACACATGATCATGTACACATAAACACATACCGCACACATACATACACATAAAATAAAAACTTTTTGTGTATGGTTCAAATTCTAGGTAAGCACTCTACCATGAAACTACATCCCCAGACCCTAAACTCTTGCCTATGATTTGTCTGTGCATCTCATTTCAAGCACTAGAATGTATGCTGTATTGGAGCAGGGTTCTGGGGGGCAAGAGAGATGGTGGTTAAGAGCACTGACTGCTCTTCCAAAGGACCTGAGTTTGATCTGTGGCTCACAACTGTCCACAGTTGAACTCCAGTTCCAGGGGATCCAGTGCCCTATTTTGGTCTCTGTAAGTACCAGGCAAGCACATGGGAAACAGACATACATGCAGGCAAAACACTCATATATACATTAAAAAAAGAAAGAAGACAAATAGGAACTGTGTCATCATGTTAAATGTTGTATCTTGGGCTAGAGAGATGACTCAGTGGTTAAGAGCACTGTCTGCTTTTCCAGAGGACCTGGGTTCAATTCCTAGCACCCACATGGCCACTCACAACTATCTCTAATCCTAGTTCCAGGGGACCCGACACCCATGGCAAAACACCAATGCACATAAAATAAAAATAAGTAAATTATTTTTAAAAAAATGTTGTATCTCTTTGCTATAGCAAGGAGTCCCTATCACAAAGCAAGTCCTTAATGCATGTTCAAGGATTGAGTAAGGGAACAGAAGAATACCTTTTAGAAAAAGCCAGTCCTGTCCACATCTTCATAAAACAACTCAGTGTTTCAGAGCTGGTGAGACAGAGTCTTAGTTACTTTTCTATTACCATGACCAAGCCAACTTATAAAAGAAAACATTTCATTTAGGGGCTCATGGTTCATTAGTCCATGGCCATTATGGTGGGAGCCTGGCAGTAGGTATGCAGGCAAGCATGGCCCCAAAGCAATGGCTAAGAGCTGACATCTGATTCAAAAGCAGGAGGGAGGCAGGGACGGAGGGAGGGAGAGAGAGGGAGAGACAGAGAGAGAGAGAGAGACAGAGAGAGAGACAGAGAGAGACAGAGATAGAGACAGAGACAGAGAGACAGAGAGAACTGGGGATGGTATGAGCTCTCTCCGAGTAATACATCTCCTTCAACAAGGCTGCGCCTCCTAATCCTTCCCAAACAGTTCTACCAAGTGGAGACCAAACCATCAAACAATGAGCTTATGGGGGCCGTTGTCACTTAAATCATCACAGATAGCTTGGTAAGTAAAGGTGTTTGCTGCCAAGCCTGATGATCTGAGTCAAATCCCTGGGATTCGTATGGAAGAAAGGGAGATCTGGCTCACTCAAATTATCCTATGACCTCCACATGTGTGTCACCACGTCTATTCCTCAACCTAAATAATAAATAAATAAATAAATAAATAAATAAATAAATAAATAAATAAATGGAATAATGAAGAAAAGGATTTCAAACTCTGTTGCCTAGTCGGAAATCCCAACTGTCGTACTCACCCCATTGGCCACTGTGTGAAAATATTGCTATTGTATGAGATATCTTGGGGTGAAAGAGAGTTGAGTCCCTCCCCATGCTAGTGTTTGATTGGAGCCTGGATGAGGAGGTGAAGCTCAAACCTGGGCTCCGAGAAGCTGAGGAAATGGACTCTATGGTGATGCCAGTGAGATCAAATGGTTGAGGAATGAGGCACCAACATTTTAGCTCTGCTATATCCTTTCCTTCCTAATATCAGCTTATTTCTCTACAAGCAAAGGTCTGTTCACGTCTGGGTTTATGAAATTCAGCAAAATAAACAACTGTAAAGGCAAATGTTACCTTACTGATTTGGAATGGACTCTGGCAGGCGTTCCCAGATAAAGACACGAATGAGCCCTTTGTTTGTTCCCGTGAACAGCCATTGTGCTGCCTTGAGAGCCATGCTGAATCAGCCAAAGTAAGAATCTTTGTTTCTGATAGGTGTTGGCTTTGCCAAACTGGAAAAATAAGACCCATATTTTCTGTAACCTATGAATGCACAAGTGGCTCATTCTTCAGCTCAGGATGGAAACATTTCTTTTTGGCCTTCTTGGTTCTTTCTGCATTAGCTTTACGAATTTTTCCCAGTCGGAGGTAGATGTTGGATGGACCTAACTCACAAGAAACAGCAAGATAAATGGAGTAACATGTCCATCTATGAACCCCTGCAAATATTTATGAGAAAATTATACCGTCTAGGGAGATTGCTTTCTGAAACTGTGTGCTTCTGAAATTGTCCCCTCTAAGTGGCGGGTGACAGTGGTTGGTTGGTTCTGCAAGGCCACACTGAAGCTTGAAGAGGGAATGCTCTTTATCTGTGTGATCCCTCCCTTCGCGGAGCAGAGATCCTCGTACTGTGGAACCGGTGACCCAGGTGACACACTGGACGGATGCTTCCTTTACAGGGTCAAGTGTGAGATGTAGGCAGGAGAGCCCGCAATGCTGTGCACATGGTTTGTCTTCTAAACTCAACAACATTCAGTCTCCACATTGAGATGTTAGAAGAGATTGGTGCTCTGTGTCCTTGGGTAGACCAACCTATTCACGTGACTTTTTTTTTTTTTTTTTAGCAGAGGACTCAGTTTGGTCAGGTCACTGGCATACTGAAGGTCTGTATCACTTCAAACCACCACGTGTAAGAAGGCCATTGTCAACTGAGGGCCTCTCAACCTTAAACCTCTGAAAGTGAGATGAAATAGATACCTTTCTTCATGTTAGCCAGTGTGTGTAATGGTGGTGTTATCAGCAGGAAGAGGAAGAAGACAGGTTGGCTGTTTAAATTAAATCATTTCAAGATGGCACCGGCAGAGTGTGGAACCAAGCATGGTACCATGTAAGCATACATGTGGCCGTGCCGGTTACAGGCCTGAGCTTGGCCTGTCTGTGTCCTTATTTCAGGCTTTTAAAACATGGCTTCTTTATGGGAAGGAGCCATTGTGGACCTGCCTGTGCCGGTGTGAAGATCACGTAGAAAGGACAATCCATTTCTAGATACTCATGCTGATTGTAACAACCAAAGGGGGAAATCAAGGTCTTCACGGAACTGCTGTTCCTGTGCGAGAAAAGAGAGAGCATGATAATATCCTAGTGTAAGGAAACGTGAAGACAATGTCCTAGTGTAAGGAAACATGAAGACAACATCCTAGTGTAAGGAAACGTGAAGACAACGCCCTAGTGCAAGGATGTCCCCTGCCAATGCCTTCTAATTCACACTTAGACTCTTTTGCGCAGGGACCTCAATCACTTCAAGCACCCGCCCCAAATATTCGTGGATCTGTACTGGCCGCACAAGTGTTTCAACACGGCTCTTCCAGTCCCTGGGGATCCCCACAAACCCCAGGGACCGTTATGACAAGCACAGGGCCCAGGGCCCACTGCATACCCAGGTCATCGAGTCTCCAGTGGGAAGTAGACTAATCACTAACTAAACACTTCTAAACGTCTTCGTGTTTCAACTTAGCGTGTGCATTAGACACTGTGGTTGCACATTTGAAGGGATGGTTTTTGTGGTTCTCTCCCTTTTCCTTACCCACCCCACCCCCCACTACCCTATCTCCTCCTCACAGCACCCTGCCAGATTCCTTTCGCCTTTCACGTCCGTTTGTCCTTTTGCCCGTCCCCTGTCCCCCGTCCTCACTGAATGCTACCCTCTCTCCATCTCCTGTTTATTTTTTTACCCTCACTTTCACCTGTTTGCCCTACAGACCTGTAGAAAGGAAGCCCTCGGATCCAATAGAATTAGAAGAAGGGGAGGTCAAAACTGAACAGCAAATTCATCTCAAGAGAGGCATAAAACACGACAAAGAAACAGGAAGAATGTGACACAATTAACTGCCAGTCACAAGCCATTGTCAACCACCCAGCTCGTCTATAAATGGAACAAAAGCCACAGAGATGGTGGAAAAGTTGAGAAAGAAGTCAGAGTTTTGGGTGGTTTTTGGTGTTTGGTTTTGTTTTTTGTTTTTCTTTTTGAGACAAGACCTTACTGTGCAGCCCTGCCCTGCCTTTGGCCTTTACTCAGAATAATTGTCAGGCCAAAGTGGCAAAATTTGCCTTTACCAGATTTTGTTAATTTACTTAACCACGGATGGACACACCTGGGTTGCTAGTCTTCTTTTTGTAAATACTTCTGAAGAGGTCCATCGAGACTCCCTCCACCCAAAAGAAGCACAATGGTGTCTCCAAAGGAATCCTTCCGAGTTTGTCCATTGTCACCATCAGAATATTACTAGGCTTTGAAAGCAAAATAAACTTTTTTTCGTCAATGGGCCAATGGCCATTCAATGAGAAAGGTGCCTAAATGCAGCTGAACAGTGATCTTGATCTGTCTTCAGTTCCAGCATGCAGCTTAGAACCAGTGTTGTTAATGAGAGCTTTGGAAAATAAGTATTTGATTTTGAAAAACCATTAAAGACTTATCCTCCCCCCCCCCCATGTGTGTAGGTGAGTGTATGCCATGTGTATGCAGTACCTGCAGAGTCCAGAAGAGGGCATCAGACCCCCCCCCCCCCCAGACTACAGTTACAGGCCTTTGTGACCCACTGGACATGTGTTGGGAATTGAACTTAAGTCCTTAACTGCTAAGCCATCTCTGCCCACCCCCAGTCTTCTCATTAATTCATGTTAATTCTTGTTACTTCTTGGAATTCATGAGGTTTGATGAAGTTCAGATGGCGTCTTTATGTCTGGGTGATCGAGGCAATGCGAGATTCCGGAGCACCTTGTTCTGTGGACTACCTGGCCTCTCTGTCAGTTCTTCGCTTCCCTTTCCTTCACATCATCCACTTTGGTTAGAAATATGTGAGACTGTGGTCCTTATGTGAAGCCTCTGTTTGTGCAGGGGAAATAAATAAAACCTGTCCTAATAAAGAAGAGAGATGTGACTCATTTGGAATAAAATGACAAGGAGAAAGACTCGTTAGAGATTGGAGTGGAACGCTTTGTAGATATAAGGGGAGTGAGCAGACGCTCAATGTATTAATGATTTATAGCAGAGAGCGGTAGACTGTTGAAAGGAAGAGGCAGAACTTGGAAGCAGAGATCAACGGAGTTCATTTGAATGTGAGTTTGTGCTCTTACCACAAAGCAATGCAGAAAGTCCCTAATAGATGCATGGGATGCTGATGAGTAGTATCGGAGCTGGGCTGCTTTGCTGGGGGTATACAGAATGGGGACGGTGAAGTGCCAGGCAGTGTCAGGGGTGGGCCCCCTCTCATGGCATGGGTCTCAAGTTGGTCTTCGTGTGGGACTCCTAACAGTGGGAGCAGGGGCTATCTCTGACTCTTTTGCCTGCTTTTGGGACCCTTTTCCTTATACTGGGTTGCCTTGTCCAGCCTTAATATGAGGGGAGGTGCCTAGTCTTACTGCAACTTGATATGCCATGTTTGGTTGATATCTATGGGAGGCCTGCCCGTTTCTGAAGAGAAACAGAGGAGTGGAGAGCAGGGCAGAGGGGAAGTAATGAGGAGGGGCTGGGAGGAGAGGAGGGAGGGGAAACTGCAGTCAGGATGTAAATAATAATAATAATAATAATAATAGTAACAATAATAATAATAATAATAATAATAATAATAATAAGCATTTGGACGAGGATGAGGAGAAGATAAGTCTGTATAGAACCACCTCTTTGAATGTTAAGTGGATGGGGATCTTTTTAGTCCTTCATCTTTCCAAGAGAACTGGACATCTAAGTTGGCAGGAGTGACGGCATGCCCCTCTGAAACTCACAGATAGTTTCCTAAACACGGATAGTATAGAACTTTCCGAGTGCCGTCAGACATGTAATCACTATAATTATCAAGGTGCTGGGGAATGCTGTACAAACCTGAGACATCCAACTTTTAAACTAAAGTCCTTCTCCCCCCTCTGTGAGCATGCGCTCAGGCTCCTGTGAAATGCTCAGCTTAGCATGTACTGTCTCGCTACAGGCCTCTTATTTGGTGTGCCCTAAAGAGCACATCAAAAAGACGAATGTTTACACAGGCATTCCTTAATGGATGGTAAAGCAATGGGCTTCCATGCTTTCATAGGCTAAGTGGACGTGCCAGGGTGTGTAGGGTGTGCATTAATAATTTAAGATAGAGATACATCCGAACCTCATTTCCTGCTGGGTCAGATTCATTAATGGTGTGTGTTGGGGGGTGATTTCTTTTTTCCTTCACCCTCCCCGGGGGTTGGGGTGAGTTCTGGAATTCTGAACTCTGACCATCCTTTGCTCCACTCCTGGCCACTGGGTGTTTGAGGCCACGGAACCCTGAAGACTGAAGGTGTCTTCTCCCAGAAGACAAAGCAGAATTAAGAGCTGGGAGACTAAAGGAATGATACCCCGAGGTACAGGACCTGCTTGCACACTGCCCCCAGTGATTTAGTAGCTATAACCCCCTTTCTTTCTCCAGCCTCTGCCATCTGACAGTTTGTCGGACCCCACCCTCCAGGAAAGAGGTTAGAAGATTTCCCCCCTCAGAAACTTCTGATCAGCTGAAGGGGAAATAGTCTAAGATTCTAATATGGAGTTCTGGATGGAGGAAGGGTGAGCAGGGTCCACTCTGGATTGAGAGTAAAGATTAAAATTTATATGCCACACTGGGCATAGTGACATACACCTTTAATCCCAGCAACTAGAGAGGCAGAGGCAGGTGGAGCTCTGAGTTCGAGGCCAGCCTGATGTACAGAGTGAGGTCCAGAACAGCCAGGGCTACATAGAAAGAGCCTGTCTCAAAAAACAAACAAACAAACAAACAAACAAACAAAAAACCCAAATAAAACAAATCTCTATACCTGTGGAGGTTTGAATAAGAATGGTCCCCATAGGCTTATATAGTTGAATGCTTAGTCATCAGGGAGTGGAACTCTTTGAAAGGATTAGAAGGATTAGGAGGTGTGGCCTCGTTGGAGGAAGCGTGTCACTGAGGGTAGGCTTTGAGGTTTCAAAAGCCCATGCCAGGCCCCGTCCCAATCTTTCTGCCTTTGAACCAGGATGTAGTGAGATGTGATCCTAATTAGTCTTAACAATAAAAACCTGGAGTCAGATATCAAAAGTGAAAGCTGAAAGATCAGAGAAGCAGAGCAGCCAGCCACTAGAGTTCTTACCTCTACGAAATCTCAGACCAAATGGAGAGAGATCCTTTCTCTAGGAATCCTCAGACTGAATGGGGGACCCGAGAACCTGTCTCCACCCCCTTATATTCCTGTCTCCGCCTCCCTAGTGCTGGAATAGAAGGCGTGCACCACCACCTCCCCACTCTGTTTCTCTTTTAGACTGGATCCGTACTGTGTAGCCCAGGGTGGCCTTGAACTCCTGATCTTTCTGCTTCCTCCTCCCAAGTGCTGGGATTAAAGGTATGTGCCACCACTACCTGGCCTCTATGGTTAATTAGTGGCTTAGCTCCACACCCTGATCTCCAGGCAAGCTTCATTTGTCAGAACATAAACAAAATATCACACAACAATGCGGTTCTCAGCTACTTCTCCAGCACCATGCCCGCCATGCCTGCCGCCATGTTTCTCGCCATGATGATAGTGGACTAAACCTCTAAAACTGTAAGCAAGTCCCCGGTTAAATGCTTTCTTTTGTAAGAGTTGCCTTGGTCATGGTGTCTCTTCACAGCAATAGAACAGTGGCTAAGACAATGATGAGCAGTTGATGTGGAAATGTAAGCCAAATTGCCCCCCCCCCAAGTTGCCTTGGTAATGGCGTAATAACAACCCTAACTAAGACAAGGCCTATCTCTGACTTTCCAATCAATTTTTAACTTGCCCTTAGTAGGGAGCACTAGAAAGGAAAATAGAATTATCATCCTCTGTGAGCTTACAGTTCAATAGAAGTCTAAATAAAATACATAAAGTATACAGTGTGTTAAAGAATTACAAATGCTTTCCATAAAAATTGGATGTCGGTTATGAAATGGCGATGGTGCCTGGAGGATTGGGGGTCCCAGGCTTAGTAGGGTCAGAGGATTCCTCCCTCCCCCCCCCCAGGAGGATTTGGCAGGGGTCTTGGGGCCACAGTTGTGGTCAAGGCCGTGGCTGTGGAGGTAAAAACTGAAGACAAGGAGTAGATCCCTGTCATCAAGCTAGGCTGCCTGGTCAAGGACATGAAGATCAAGTTCCTGGAGTTCTACCTGTTCTTCCTACCTGCTAAGGAATCGAGATTATTGACTTTCTCCTGGGAGCATCCCTAAAGGATGAGGTTTAAAGACCATGCCATTGCAGAAGCTGGCTGGCCAGCTGACCAGGTTCAAGGCATGGGTCGTTATTGGGGACTACAATGGTCATGTTGGTCTTGGTGATAAGTCCTCCAAGGAGGTAGCCACTGCCCTCCAAGGGGTCATCATCTTGGCCAAGCTTTCCATCATCCCTGTGGACTGACAAACCCCACATTTGAGGTGACAGGCCACTTGGTTCTGTGTTGATGCGTCTCATCCCTGTCCCCAGAAGCACTGGCATGGTCTCTGCCCCTGTGCCCAAGAAGCTATTGATGATGGCCAGTATTGATAACTGCTACACATCAGAGGGCTGCACTGCCACCCTGGACAACTTTGCCAGGGCCACCCTTGATGCCATCTCCAAGACTACAGCTACTTGACCCCCGACCTCTGGCAGGAGACTGTGTTCACCAAGTCTCCTTATCAGGAGTTCACTGACCACCTTGTGAAACCCACACCAGAGTCTCCGTTCAGATGACCCAGGTCACTCCAGTTGTAGTGACCACATAAGAGTTTTTATGCAAGAAATAGGAGTGAATTAAGTCTGGGAGAGAGAGAGAGAGAGAGAGAGAGAGAGAGAGAGAGAGAGAGAGAGAGAGAGAGAGAGATCATAAAAATGAATGAGTTTGGAAGGAAGTGGCTACTTTATACATTACTATCAGAGATGAAAATTGCTACAACCCTTTAGAAAATAATTTCTCAGTGTGGCCTTAAAATGTTTATAATGGTAATTCCACTCTGGGAGTTGTCTAAGGGAATCATCTGAAATGTGGAATTTTTTTTTCACATGTAGTGATCATAATATTATCAGCAGCAAAAATTTGGAAATAGGGTTTATATAATAATTATATAAGTCACAACTTGGAATATTAGGCTGCCGTTAAGATGAGATTTACCACATATAACGTTACCATGGTAAATGAGGAAACAACACACACTATCTATGAGAACTGCCCCATCACGTTATTAAACTTCCCACATGCCTGACAATGTGCTCACAAATGCTCTGATTCTATTTAAAATAACCTCACTAGGTCTTCCAACTCATAGATGTCTAAAAATTTGTTTTCCAGTGGAATGCTGGATACACTGAAACTGTAACATTTCTTATCCTAAGGGTCTTGAAGAAGAGATATAATCTATGAAATTTACTCAAGAATCATTCTTTTTCACCCTTGTCTAAATTCTGTCAAAGCCGACTCACTGGCAGGCTGGTGTCCGGAACACACACAAAAGGTCAAATTCAGGGCAGCAACGAGAAAGGAAGAAACTGAAGACTTAGGCAACCAGAGCAGCCTCAGAGGAAGGTGTGAGCTGAAGTCTGCAAGCTTGAGCTCTTACGAGTCTTCCTCTCCCACCCAGCACGAACACACACATTCAGCTGTCTGCTTGTGACTTTGGTTCTTTGAGATCTCCTGGGTGTACTTGTCCCCTGTAAAAAGTTGTCATGAGTAGCTGCCTTATTCTGCTGCCCCGGCATAAATAAATCCTGAATCCTTCCAGCTGGGTCAGGGCCAGACCTAAGCCTGGACCATCAGGCCCAGAAGGTTGTACCACAAGATGCACAGTGGCGTGTCCTAGCAACCGGGGCAACTGGACTCCAGTGTTCACACAAAGCATGGGTTTAAAAGACCCTACTGTCCCGGTTAAATAGCTGAGCAGCTGTATTATTCTTGGAGAAGTCTGTGGCAGGAATTGGAAAAAGCGTTTCCAGTTTTGTAACAAAAATATAATTATTTTGGTTTGTGGGTTGTCATACTGCTGCAAACTTAATATTAAAGAGAATCCAACCAAATTGATTTAATTACTTTTTTGATGAAGGCTTATCTTTGATAGAGGATCATGATAAATATTAACTGTGCATTAAAGGCCAGATCTGCATTTTTTCCCCTGAAAATGAGGCTGAAAATAAGAATAAATGGAATCCATGTGTTATGACCACTCTAAAATGTTGGAAATTTGTATTTTAATTACTAATACATATTCATCATAGATGAGTAAAAAGATCTGACTCACACAGAAGCTTAGCACCTGCAGCCAAATGGACTGTAGCTATTATTAATATATTGGCACGAAACTCTTCATGTTTTTTTCCCTCCTTATATGTACACATGTATGACCCTTTGTTCTTCCCAGACGGCTATATTCTAACAACTATAAGAGTTACTGTCTTCATTATTTTTCTATTGCTGTGATAAGACGCCATGACCAAGGCAAGTTGTAGAAAAAAGTGTTCGTTTGAGGCTTACAGTTTCAGGGGGTTGGAGTCTGTGACCATTATGGCGGGGAGCACGGCACCAGCAGGCATGGCCTGGGAGCCGTAGTTGAGAGCTCACCTTTTGATCCACAAGTAACGAGCTAACTGGGAATGGTGTGAGCTTTTGAAACCTCGAAGCCCACCAGAAGACACACCTCCTCCAACAAGGCCACACTTCCTAATCCTTCCCAAACAGTTCCACCCATGGTGGGGGGGGGGGTGTGACCAAATATTCAAATATATGAGCCTATGGGGGCCACTGTCATTCAAACCACCACACACACACACAAAAAATCGTTAACATCTTTCTGTGGCGATAACAATATAGTTCCGACACATTGTTTTTGTAATAGCTGCACATATTTCTCTCCAATATGGTCTATTTGGAATATTATAAACCAGTGCTTCACAAACCTCAGTTCATGACCCTTAGCAAAGTATATAATAGATTGAAGTGCATTATGGCCAGTAATCTTATTTATTATACTTTGTTACAGATTTATAATTTGCCTTGTTAGGTAGCTGATGGCAAGTTTTGTAGTGGGTAGCCAGTCCAGTGGTGTTCTCTGGAGCTCTGCTTGGCCCACCTCAGTTGCCGAAGTCATGCCTACAAGGCGGGGCCAAGGGAGGAGCCTGGAGACCCGAGATCTGGATGGGCCAGGCGCGCTCTGTTCTGGGATGCTGGACGGTGGAGGTGGTCCAAGCAGAGCTCCAGAGAACACCGCTGGAATGGCTACCCACTACAAAGTTTTCCCTTAACTTTGCTTTTCTGACTTCAAAAAAGTGGTATAATTTGCTCTTTATAAGTTCAGGCTTTTGGATGATGCTTATAATTATTCTGAATAGGTCCAAATATGGTGTGAGGATTTTTTTTTTTTTTTTTTTTGAGACAGGGTTTCTCTGTGTTGTTTTGGAGCCTGTCCTGGATCTCACTTTGTAGACCAGGCTGGCCTCGAATTCACAGAGATCTGGCTGGCTCTGCCTCCTGAGTGCTGGGATTAAAGGCATGCAGCACCACCGCTCAGCTGATGTGGGAATTTTTTTTTTATTAAATTTATAAATTGATTTGGGAATTGATGCCTTTGCGTTAATGCCTTTTTTTTCCATCCAGAAATAAAGAGTATCTTTCATCCAGTTGTTTTCTTTTGTCTTTGAGTCAAGTGGCAGAGGATTCTTCCTCTAAACCTACATCTTCCTTCTTGAATTGATTCACTGTCGTCTAATACTTAGCTGCGTTATTGTGTAAATACTGTTGTTGTTGCTGTTTCCAAGGGAACACAGCCCTATGTAGACATCCACGTTTCTATGCTTATTCTATATAACTAAGTATACCCGCTTCTAAAAATAGTTTCCCACCCAAGTTGTGTAGATCACAAGTGAAGGAGCTAGGGGAGCGTAGATGGAAAATTTGGCCGCCAGTCCTCTGCCTCAGTCTTACATTATCCAAGTCATTTTCGCTCCATTGAGTGTGAATGGCCATTTCATGAAAACAGAATGCGCGTGAGGCCTTAGGATATCTGTATGACCCATCACCTCCATGACGAGCAGGATGCGTTTCTGAGTCATAGGACTGAATCCCACACAACAGGACCCACTTGTAGCAGCCTCATCCCTTGTCCTCGTGAGCAGCTGCACACTCCTAACCCATGCTCTCCAGAAACAGGAAGAGCGTAAAGCCTGGCTAGGTCTGCTGTGCACTGATGTTAGCTGCTTTCTGTGAAGATGTTGTGTTGAGTGCATCTAATATTGTCATTTTACAGGTGAAAAAATGAGGGCGGGAGAGATTAAACACGTCATCGACTCATTCGCTCCCCATTCATTCATTCATTCATCCTTTCATCTGGGACAATGGTTCTCAACCTTTCTGATGCCGTGACTATCTAATGCTGGGACGCCTCATGTTGTGCTGACCCCAACTATAAAATTATTTTTGTTGCTACTTCATAACTGTAACTGTAATTTGTTACTTTTATGAGTCGTAATGTAAATATCTACGTTTTCCCGATGATCTTTGGCGACCCCAAAAGGGTCATGATCCACATGTTAAGAACCACTGAGAATACATATTGAGAACCTAGTATGTATGGGGAGCCTACCAAGCACACAGTGTTCTCTTATATCCACGAACAAAAAGTCCTTGTCCTCATGCGATATTTTTTTAAAGAAAAGTAATAATAAGTATAATAAATTACTATACTGCGTAAACATGGCCCGTGTTGAAAGTGCCAAAAGGCAGAGTGTAGTAAAAACATTGGGAGTCCCTAAACTTTGCAAAGCGGCCAGTGCCATCCTTGACAGTTCCTGGCGTTTCATTCTGCAGCTTGACCCAAAGAGGAGAGTATAGTCTCTCCAGGAGGGGAATGAGGACAGCTCCTGTCACTTGACCTTCATGACACTGGAAGCTGAAAGAGGCACAAGCAGTGGGCGTGTCCTGCACTTCCACAGCCATGCCTGCAGCCTCATGGCCCATAGTGTTTGGGATTGCAGCTGCTCCGTCTTGTTTCCGGTGCTGACTGTCCTGGGCTCCAGCATCCGGAAAGCAGAAACGCTCTCTTTAGTGACATCCTAATAGGATCCCACGTTCCACTGGGCCACCAGCTGTGGGAGGAGTGTGCGTGGTCCAAAGATGCGGTTTCCTTTGATCACCAAGCCTCTGCTGTTGTAGAGGTCGATGTACAAGGCCAGATACCGGATGCTTGCTTTGCGGCAGAGAGATGCGCGTGACCGTGGGTACTGCTCATCATCCATGGGGTGCACAGCCCCGAAGGTCCTTGGGCCCACAGGCATCCAGAGAAACCAGGAATGTTAAGCACACAGGGTTATCTTTCCAATGGGAAAGACAAAAAACCTGTTCCTCCATCCTGAAAGTTGAGAATTGGAAGTGGTTAATAGCCTGGTGATCTGTGTTATCTGTTAGGCCAGGCATATCAAGCTCTTACAACCAGGATTGGAGATGACTAGTAATCTAAATGACCCATATAGCCAGAGGCTCCCCCAAGCTTCCACAGCCAGGACTAGAGGTGGCTAATAGCCCAGATGACCTTTACGGTATCTATATGATGGAGACCAGGCCAGGCCCTTAAGCTAGTCTAGGTAGCCTATCTATAGAACCCATCTTCTAGAAGGAAATGACACATACCCTGAGTTGAGTTTCAATGTAATTACGCTTCCTTGTGCAATGGGGATTGCATTACACCAGAAACTTTTTTTCTCCCAAATTATACTGAGCTTAAATACATTGGGAATCAAACCTCTGTCATTAGACTCCCAAGTCAGATCCAAGTTGATGAAGTCAATCTGCACCGGGTTTTCATTCTTATCTCTTCATGGGGTTCGTTTCCCTGTATGGCACCTGCAGGGACCTCCTGAATCATCCTCCGGAGAGAGCTAGAGCCCTTACTGTGGGGTCCTCCATAGTAGATCCACATGCCCGGCTCCAGCTGGGCTCCGTACACGCAGCCAAAGCGGTGACCATGGCTGCGCCATGGGCAGTACCTGGGTCGCAAGGGGTGATGGGATTGCAGCGTCGTCTGCAAATTGTATTTTAACCAGGCAGGCATGTATAAACAACAACAAATGTACCAAAGCTCTGGCCAAGGTTTGGACACCATTATGTCACAGGCAGAGCAGAGACCTCAAAGACAGTAACCTCTCACTCCTTGGAAAGCATTCCAGGGTAGCTTGCCGTGTGAGAGCTGATCACAGGAAGGGCATGGGAACCACCCCGTTCTGTATGTTCCTCCCAGGGGCACAGCAGCTCTTTCTTAGGGGCTGTGCTTTCGCTGCTGGTTTTAAGTGTTCATCCTGTGCCCCACATCCACCTCTTTCCTCGTAAAACTGGGAGTTGAGCCTAAGACATCAAGGATGAGGCAAATTCAAGAAAGAAGTGGCTGCTGGGATTTTCCTTTGTGTAACAGACAGGTGGTTTAGTCTGATCAGGCAAAAACTTCCAATATCATCTCAAATGACACTTAAAAACAGGGCTGTTGGCTAGAGGGCTGCCCGGGTTGACTTTGACCTAGTAAAGTTATATCGTAAATCTTTGTTACTCTCCCATTAACGAAAACAACGCTTTCCTTGCGTTGCTCTCGAGTGCTCGATACACACAGAACTTTCTAGAATATCTAGAAGGAACTTTAATTTTCTATTTACTTGTTTGGATTTTCATTTTTTAAGAAAATATTTTTATTACTTAATTCTTATAAAATGTTGGGAGTTGAGGAGGCTTGCTTTTATAGACCAGAGAACTCTGAAGATGGTCAGGGGTTCGAGTTGCCTTTACACAGTTGGTAGCTTAAATACAAGGGGAATATTTCTTTGATATTTACTCAGCCTGATGTCAGATTTCATTAGTAGCTTAGACATCAGTTTGAAATGTTCAGCTTTAGTATAAAATTAAGTGTGCGTGTTTTAACCTGTGAAAGCCAAAGAAAAGGAGAAATCCAGAACTTAAAACAAAACAAAACAAAACAAAAATAAACCACAGAGTTCCCTCATTCCTTCTGCCACCCCTTCGATGATGAGGTTCAGGTAGACCTGTTCACTGTATCACGTGAAGTCCTTACGAACACAGGGACTTTTACAAACACAGTTGACAAAGGGAACAGTGATCCTGTGATCCAGGACAGGCGGCTCTCTTGTCCTTTCCACTAATAAGGAAGGCAATCGGCTCCATATTTGGGTGCAGAATGGCCAGAATGAAAACTCTGTATTGTCCATGATGGCTTCTTCATCTTATTTACTTTCTATGACACTGTGAAAATTATTTTTATAAACTCGTGTGTATTTTCTGCACGCGACCTAAAATACAAAACTACTCAGGGAGAAGCCCTGTTCCTTTAGCAAATTAAACAAGGCAGTAACTTGCCTGTCCTTGGGAATTTGAGGGAGCAAGGAGAAGAAAAGGAAATGGTTAAGAGGATTTTTTTTTCTTTCTGTCATGTGTTATATTATTCATCTTGCAGCCTTCTGTGTACTGAGCTGGGTGCTAGGCTCTGAGTGGAAAATATCGGTAGGACAGCTGCTCATTTCACAAATGAGATAGACAAGCAAACAAATCATTACGAGCCTGGGAGACCCAGACTCTAATAGGAAGCACCTGGTGGGTAGGAGTGACTCCCTCACACTAAGACCCCCAAGGCAGTCCAGTGAGAACAGATACCATCACAACCGAAAGTGCCAGATTTCCACTTTTGTTGATTCCAACCGATGCTGCATAGATACCCAGTAACTGTTCATCGCCTGTGCACATGGGTGGCCAAAGGCCCTAAGTTGGGTAACTTCGGGAGGGTCTCAAACACAGCCTGTCTCTATTCAGAGGCCTTCCTGGGAAAAGGCTCTATTTCTGTCTTTTATAAGTTGGTCTGAGTCTCAGGATGGAGCCAGTGGCCTCTGCCTTCAAAGATTGTAGTGGATTTACAACATGTCTCCAACTCACAGTAACTTACTGTGTGTCATACAGATGCTCCCAGCTCATATATCACTCCTTCCGGAGCCTCGCCCTGACAGAGGGGGATTTAACTGAAGCCAGTGAAATTTACATTGTGGAGACTTTCACTTATATGTATCCTTTTTTTTTTTTTTTTTTTTTTGATTCTTGGAGGAGCGGGCAGTGATCAAATTCCATGCCTGTGTTTCTGTGTTTTTGTGAGTGCAGTAATAGGGTAATATTTTAACCATGATCAGCTAAAACCCATAGCCACTTCCTCTGAGTATGTGTGGGGTGTATGTACATGAGGTATATGGGCATGTGTAGGGGTCCATGGACTGCAGTAGGAGGTTGGGGTCCTGTTCAATTCCCATCTGCTCTGTTTCCTTAACATTGAACCTGGAGCTGAGCTGGCCACCCGCAAGCCCCAACCGTCTTCCTGTCTCTGTCCCTCACAGCGCTGGGGTTACAGACACGTGGCTTTTTAGGTATGTGCTGGGGATTCAAACTCAGATCCTCATCTCTTACACACTCAGCCATCTCTCCAACCTCTCACCTTCCAGCACGATGCTGATGGTGCAGCATCCCGTCCAGAGCCACAGGGGCCAGGTCAGGGCTAGCTAGATTCAGCATGAGAACACTCCAGCTTGTCTTCTCACCTCCCTGTCTCACTCCCCTCACCCTGTGCAGGTGTTTCCTGAGAACGTCTTCGGTGAATACCCAAGATTGCCATCTCAGCTGTGACATCATGCTTATCTGTGTATGGCCTGTCCTCAAAAGAACCTGAACTTCAGAGAGCAGCAATTGATGCATGCTTCTCATGGCTGAATTCTATCTGCCCGCGGCTTGGTATGTAATTCATTACAAGCAACACGGGATGAATGGAATAATCCCTGATGTCTGCACAAATTCTAGTCTCTTTGTATGAGTTTTCTCTACTCCTCATGACACCAGAGAAGCAGATATTGTTTCTTCTCCTCTAACAAATGGGGAAGGAGATGCAGCACGTTTATGTGTTTTTGCTGAAGGCAACATCCTTCCCCGACCCCATCTTCTGTCCCCAAAGGAAGGAACCAGCGTTCCCTTGTGTTATTCTGACCCACATTTTGGTTGGATCCCTCCCTGACCCGGTTAAGGCTGCCACAGATGGGGAAAAGACACATAGCACAGAGAATGAGTCAGCACCAAAGTGAGGCCCTTTCCTTGGCCTGACCCTTCCCTCCCGCCCGGGTTATCTCCCTGAAGATGAGGGAAGGCATCACCTCCTCCAACGGAAGTGGTCCAGGCAACTCCACAACACCGAGACGCGCCAAGTGTCCAGAGCAAAGAAAGCCTCTCTCCGGCAGCCATTAAACTTCTTGCAGAATCCTTATCCTGGACTCTAAAAAATAACCTCTTCCCAGGGTCTCTGACGTGATGGTGTTCTCTTCAAGGGACGCTCCCCACCCTCATAGGACGGACAAGACACTTGCAATATCTCTGAAGTTACTTTTTCTTTCCCAACAACCAACCGGTGACTGCCTCCTCCCAGCTCTGTCAGTGGCTGGAGTGGCTTCTTAGAAACACTGCGTGACCTTTAGTAGTGTGTCGTCATCTGTGACCACCACCCCAGGGAAGAGTAAGCTAAAATGTGCACAGTGAGTATTTTGAAGTGTGACGGTGGGGATGAGATTAGTTCATGTGAGGCAGCCAATGAGCATTACCTAATTTGGTGACGCTGGTAATACCGCAAATTGAACAGGGAGTTCGATTTTGTGCATATGTATGCGCATGTATATGTATGTGGTACATGCCTGTAGTCACGTGGAGATGTGCATGGGTGTGCACATGTGTGTGCATGCATGTGGAGGGCAGAGGTCTATGTTGGACATCTTCCTCCATCACTCTTCACCTTATTTTTTTTTTTTTTTTTTTTGGTTTTTCGAGACAGGGTTTCTCTGTGTAGCTTTGAGCCTTTCCTGGAACTCACTTGGTAGCCCAGGCTGGCCTCGAACTCACAGAGATCCGCCTGGCTCTGCCTCCCAAGTGCTGGGATTAAAGGCGTGCGCCACCACTGCCCGGCCACCTTATTTTTTGAGACAGGGTCTCTCACTGAACCTGAACCTGGCCAATGAGCTCCAGGGATCCGTCGGTCTCTGCTCACGAGCAGTGGGCTTACAGATGCATGCTACTGTGCACGGCTTTTACATGTGTGCTAGAAATCTGGACTCAGATCTTAGTGCTTGCCCATGGGGCACTTTACAGACTGAGCTTAGATTTACATAGGAGGATCTGAACTTTCCAAAGGAGAGGGGGACATCAGCTGATGTTGGCTGGAGTTGTCAGGAAGCCACAGAATTGCACAAGGACAGGTCATTAAGATGGGCAAGGAGAGTCCCATGGTGCTCACCCCCCCCCAACTCCCTGTTCAATTTGCAGTATTACCAGTATTACCAAATTAGGTAACGCTCAATAGCTGCCTCACATGAACTGATCTCAGTCCCGCAGTCACGCCTCAAAATACTCATCCTTGGGCTGGAGAGATACTCAGTGGGTAAGAGTGATGACTGATCTTCCAGAGGACCCAGGTTCAATTCCCAGCATCCACATGGCAGCTCGCAACTGTCTCTAATTCCAAGATCTGACACCCTCACACAGACACACATGCAGGCAAAATACCAATACAAATACAAAATAAATAAATTAAAAAAGAATACTCATCCTTGTTTTTTCTTTAGAATATAAGATTTGGCCAGGTAGTGGTGGTGCATGTCTTTAATCCCAGCACTCAGGAGGCAGAGCCAGTCAGATCTCTGTGAGTTCAAGACCAGCCTGGTCTACAAAGCGAGATCCAGGAAAGGCTCCAAAACTACACAGAGAAACCCTGTCTTGAAAAGAAAGAAAGAAAGAAAAGAAGAAAGAAAGAAAGAAAGAAAGAAAGAAAGAAAGAAAGAAAGAAAGAAAGAAAGATTTGGTCAATCTGAGACATATGCTCTACTTTTGAATAGAAGGAGAAGATTCATGGCTGAGAAAGGGCTCCCAGGTGCCATAGATCTGGGTGTAGTGCTCAATTTGTCCCTTTTAGTGAGTTATGTAAGTTCTCAGAGCTCTTGGTCCTCCTCTGGAGAAGTAGGAACACTCCTTGAGTTATTTGGCAGAATAAATATGATACTCAAGGTCCTGGCCCGCAGGAGGCTCTCAGTGGATGTTTATGTATGGGTTTCTTCCTTTTGTCTTGTTTTTGAAGTACCAAGCACACAATAGTCATTAAATAGCTCTTTTCAAGTGAGTATTTGGAGTTCCATTTTGTAGACCTTCAAATACATGTAATATTTGAGATTGGGAATGATTTAATGATGATTACTATAACCCTTTAGCGCCAGGCCCTGGGATCAGGCAAGTTCTCACTATACAATGTCCAAGATGACCCTCCCTGGGTGTGTAAGATGGTTACTATTTTTACTACCCAAGATACAATCTTTATTACCGGGAGCTGCACCTCATTGTGTAGACAAAGAGGTAAGGTTAGAAGGGATGAGGAATTTACAGGAGGTCACACGACAGAACCCCGGCACCAGAAGCAAAACGAGTTGGTCTGTTCACAGAGTTGCTCGGTGCGCAGTGCGCAGATTGCATGTGATCTCCTGCAGCCCCATAAGGAGGGGAGCCCAGCACCTGGGGATAGATCATTTGTTTCCCAAAGCAACAGAAATTCATCCTGATTTATTTTTATGCCTATGGATGGTTTTCCTGCATGTTTGGGAATCTATCCCTTTTTCACAGCGGTGGAAATAGCACAAAGTTGGAAGGTTTAAGACAGAGCTGGTTTGCTCTCAAAGGAAAGGATAAATGGTGAGGAGTGGGGACGTGGGAAAGTTAGGCGTGTGGGAGGAAAAAGGGGGTGGTGGTGGAAAGTGACATTCTATGGCAGCCCAGAGCTGGCGAATGACGAAGTTCCTATGGAGAATCTTTTAGGTTGTTTGCAATTGCGGATGCAATGGAAGCCTTTTCTTTGTGATTGACATTAGTCTGGGGGTGGGGGTCTTTGTGAAGAGCCCTTGCGGGGAGCACAAGCCATGTTGACTGAGTTGTTTTCAAAGCTGGAGGAGGTGCACGGACCCATGACAGATGAATGAGGTTCCGCCTTCTCCTGTTTCTTTTTCCCACTCTATATCTCTCTTATTTAAGTCTACAGCCTTCTGCCTTATTAATTCAGACCCTGCCCACAAATAGTCTTCCCTTGGGGGTCCCCAGGAGATTAATTCTGGAAGACACCAACATTTCAGACGCTAAAGTCCTTTATGTAGATTTTCATATGTGCATATTGCACGCACACATTCAGTCTATACAATTTACTACATCTACTTTATTTTTAATTTTATGATTTTTTAAAATTTATTTAGTTTGGGTTTTTTTTTGTGAAGAGGTTAAACTTCCACTTCCACAACCGAATTTAGGTTCCGGTTCTCTGAGAAGGGCAAACAGGTGTCTTTTCCAACAAAGGGCCGCTTATCTACAAGACCCTTACATTCAGGGTCTGGGGAGAGGACAAACCCAGAGGGTCTAAGTCAGCCTCACAATATCTCAAGGACAAACCCAGCAGCCCCCTTCTACGTCACGTCTGAGCTTGTGCAGATGTGTCCAAAAAACGATAAGACTAAGCCTCGGCCAATTAGAAATACACCGACCGATTAGGTAACTGACAGCGAACCTCCCCTTAGCTGTGCTTCAAAGGAGCCCGAGCACTCATCTCAGGGTCATTGCCGCCATTTTGCATAGGTGAGCGATCCCATGTGCATGTGGTATCATAAATGCTCTTTGTTCTTTCAGACTATTTGAGTCTGGGGGTCTTCCGGCAGCATTTCCTCAGACCCTACATTTGTTTTGTTTGTTTTGTTTTGTTTTTTTCCAATGTCTCATGTAGCCATGTAGCCCCCCCAGCTGGCCACAAACTTCCCATGTAGCTAAGGATAGTCTTGACCTCTTAGTCCCCCGGGCTCCACCTTCTCGTGCTCAGCTTCACCCAAATACTTTAAATCACCTCTGGATCACTTCGAATGCAAAATGACAGTGTAAATGGTGTGTAGTTAGTTGTCATTTACTAGACTGAATAGTTTAGGAAATCATTTAAGGTTTTGAAAAAGTTTATTTCATTTTATGGGCATGGATATTTTGTCCGTGCACCCACTGATGAATGGGCCTGATACTTGTGGAGGCCAGAAGAGGGTGTAGATCCCCTGGAACTGGAGTTACAGGTGGTTGATAGCCACAAAGTGGGTGCTGAAAATGGAATCCAGGTCCTCCAGAGGAACAGCCAGTGTTCTTAACCATGAGCGTTTTCTAGTCCTAGGAAATAATTCTAAGAAAAATGATTGAGAGGTAGTGCTGAGGACATGGCTTATCACTGAGACCTGAGAACTCCAGTCTGAGTCCCACCACCAACACAAAAGCTGGGCATGGCCATGTGTGCCCGAAGTTCTGGTGCTGGGGCAATGGAGACAGAAAGGTCCTTAGGGCTTCCTGTGCAGCCAGTGTACGCAAGCTCCAGGTTCAGCGAGAGACCCCTTTAAAAACACTACGGTGGACAGTGATAGAAGATGCTCAACACTGACCTCTGGCATCCATATGCACACACATGTATGCACACACGCATGGATATGCATACATGCGTATACCGCACACTCATTTCTTTGTATGGTAATAAAAAAGGAAAGAAACGAAGAAAACAAAGCAAGAGGCAGAATGTGAACAGCTAGATCAGCGATCGTAACTAAGACAAATGCAGGCTGTAGTGATGAGAACATGAGACAGGCATCTTCCATCTTTGACCCGAAGCTAGCAATATCTTTGGTTCTGTCCCGGTCAGAGTCCAGAAACGTCAGCAGTGTTTGAGGGCTGATTCCCGATGCTGTTTCTTCTTGTCTTTCGTCGTTTACACAGCTGCCTGGAAGCTGTAAGAGGGAGTGACCGAAACTCCAGACTAGACGGCTATGGCGCATGGATACCTTGTGGGTGGGCTAACGGAACTGCCAGCTCACCTCCCATACCGGGACACTGACCCTCCGTGGCAACCATTTTCTCAGCACCTGCCCTCACTGTACGGGAGCTCCGCTCTCTCCCCGTCTCTTAAGCGGCCACTTACACACCTATAACAACGCTCCTTTCTAAAAACCCACCCTCACATTCCCTATGAAATTCATTCTTCAAGTTGGAAAGACAAGGCACCCAGAAGCCACCAGCCTGGGGTTGCTTTGGTGACTGTTGGCTTTCTGGAACCCTAGCCCCCAGGTCATGCTCCCCTGAGATGAAAACAAAAAACAAAAAACAAAAAACAAAAAAAAAAACACCGGCCGTACTTAAGAAGCCTGATTTCCCTCTTGTCAAGTGGTAAGAGAGACAAGGCGGTTGAGAAGAGCAACACAGTGGCAAGAGATTCATGGGTTGTGATAATGAACGAAAAGAAGTTAGCCAGCCCTGTGCAGATCAGGGGATCGAGGCTGAGAGAGGCAAGAATGTGTGCATTGCCATTATTGCTTCTCATAACACCGCCTCTGAGGTCCCATGTCTGAGGATTTTACTGCTGAACTTCCCTCACCTACATCTGGACTACTGTTCATGTGGCCCCTAAAGAAACTTGGACGGCTTCTGTCTTCCTCCACAAACCCTCAAAGACTGTCAGAGTGCTGTGCCGTGTAGACAGCACGCGTTCTGTGCTCCCCTTTATTTTTCCTCTGTGGAACAGTTTGAAGCCCCGGGACCTATATATTTTTTCCATTTCTGCTGTTCCCAAAGCAACTGTCTTGCACAAGTCTGAACTAGACTGTTCCTGATGCCTCCGTCTGTGGGTCCGCCTCCCCACTCTATCTCTTGTACAGTTCTGAGCTCTCCTCCGGTCTCATTGCTGGCTTTGTTTAATGCTACGGTTAAGGGCTAATGCTCTTTCTTCCTCGCCTTTGGAAAAAATGTTCCTACCCTGGTTTTGCTGTGGAACCATCAGCTTCCAAAGTTGGGGAGAGCTTTGCATGGTGCTTTATTTTTCACCCTTTGACAGTTGCAGTGACTTAATCATTCCCCGTTCCTGAAAGCTGGAGTTCTACCTGGGCCTCAGGGAAAAGAAAAACCTCAAAGGGTGCGTCCTCATGGTGCAGCATTCAATCCTAAATGCCAGGACTCTCATTCATTCCCTAATGACGGTGCGAACGGGTTGAGTCTTTCCCGCTACGGACTTGAACTTTGCAAACACCATTAAACAAAATCATTATTGTGAGGAATGCGGGCCAACAGATAAGTGCCTTGGCTACAGCTTTAAAGAACTAATACCTAACTTAAAATACAATGGCTCCCCCGCCCCTTTTGGTAGTTAGTTAAAGGTGCAAACTTTCACCTCTGTAGGTGGGGAGCCTGGTTCTTTTCACTAGCTGGTTGTCTTTGAGCCTGCTTCCCGCTGTGGAGGGGCGAGCCTGGAGCGTTTAACTCAGCCCCAGAAATGATCAATGCTAAGCATCCCCTGCCGCCATCAGACCCAGCTGCTTGAAATGTCTGCACAGCTGCTCTGTGGGTCGAGCGCTAACCCTTCCCGCTGTTCCCGGTTCTAAGAGAAAATGCTGATTCCGAGCCAGTGGGCTCCTAAGGCATCCACTTTCGCTCGGCTTTTACCACCAGCTCAGATTTCAGGAGAATGAAACTTGAGCTCAGGAATCTGGAAGCAAATGTGGAAACGCACCTCTGGTTCTCAAACCACTCTACGGCGGCGGCGGCGGCAGATTTCACAATCTGCTTCCCCTTTGGTTATGACTCATGGGGTTTTAGGGAACCCCCAGGAGAGCCCTGTTTGCTTGGTTGGTGAAGGTTCCTGCTGGGGGAACAACAGTTGTGCGCCCTCCCTCCCCCGCTTCCTGAACGACGGGAGATTTAGTAGTCCCTACACTCGGAGCAAACTGGTCGTGGTGGGAGGCTGGCTTCACCGTGATCTGGTCCTATGGACCCAGAGGTTGAAAAACAAAGATGTTCAATGTAGAAAGGAGAGCTGAAAAGACCCACAGCATCGCCCCACCAAAAAGCTGAGGCAGGACAAGGAGGAAGGAAGGCTTGGAGCGCAAGTCCGAAGATGCTTTAGTCCTTTTTAGCCCACGCTCTGACCAGCCCTGAGCGTCTGTAACATCCTGCGCTGAAGTGTTTGATGCAAACATGACTGCCTCTAGGCAATGAAGTAGAGACATCTGCCAAATGTGTAATTATATTTAAAAATAGCTGTGGATGTGAGGGCAGGGTAATCACTTTTTCCCTCTTCTCTGTCCTCACTCTCCCATGTTCAAAGAGAAGAAACAGAGGAGGAGGAGGGAGGGGGGAGGAGGAGGAGGGAGATGGGGAGGAGGGAGAGGAGGAGAGAGAGGGGGAGGAGGAGGGGGGGAGGAGGAGAGAGAGGGGGAGGAGGAGGAGAGAGAGGGGGAGGAGGAGGGAGATGGGGAGGAGGGAGAGGAGGAGGGGAGGAGGGAGAGGGGGAGGGAGAGGGGGAAGGAGGGGGGAAGAAAAGGGAGAGGAGGAGGGAGGGGGAGGAGGGAGAGGGAGAGGAAGAGGAAGAGGGAGGAGGGGAGGAGGGGGAGTAGGAGGAAGAATGAGACAGGGAGGAGGGGGAGGAGAAGGGGAAGGAGGAAGAAGAGAAACATCTTCGTTTTTGCCCTGAGCGTGAGCTTCATCAGCTCCTTGCTGTTCCACTAGGTCCAGAAGCTGTCACTCAAAGCAAAACAATAGTAATCGGCCATAACTCATAAAGAAAAAGAAAAAAAAGTCTTTTATGACATACTTTCACATGTTAAATAGTTCAGTAAGACCATGGATCCTTCTTTCATTTTCTCCGGTTTCATTGGATCTTTTTTTGTTTTTGTTTTTTTTTTCCCATTTTCCACTTTTTTTTTGAGTTTTCTCACTGAGTATTCTCCATCAGTAAAGCGATTCCAGCCAACAAATAAATATTCAAATTTTTAAAAATAAGATTTTTTTTTGAAGTTTTTGTTTGTTCTTGTTTTTTGAGAAAACTGTATAAAAGCCATCAATGATGTGCCCACCAAATCAGTAGTTCCCGGGGATTGTATCAGGGTTCTCTACAGCAGTGGTTCTCAACCTTCCTAACGCTGTGACCCTTTAACACAGTTCCTCACGATGTGGTGACCCCCCCAACCATGAAATTATTTCGTTGCTACTTCATAACTGTAATTTTGCTACTGTTATGAACTGTAATGTAAATATCTGATTTGCAGGATATCTGATATGTGACCCCTGTGAAAGGGTCATTCAACCCCTAAAGGGGTGGCAACCCACAGGTTGAGAACCACTGCTCTGGGGTGTCATAGCCAACCCTGTGATACCTCAGGACATCCCAGAATCTTAAGTACATTGACGTCTGACCTCTGTGTGGAGTCACGCAAACTACTAGCACTCAAGTAGTTAACAGTGTGGGAGTTGGGTTGTTCAGTATTCGTTACTGTGTATTTATGAGGCTGGCTCCCACAGAGCCTTGACCCACAGCACCATATTCCCAGCAAGGAGAGACAATGGGAGATTCGGAGGCTGTGGATCGGTCTTATCAAAAGGTCTGATACTCTTGGTCCTTTCTCTTCTTAGTTCCTGGAAACGCTGAGCTGTGGTTAGTGTTTCGGCTCCTCCTTTCTGCCCCGCCTACCTGGTCACCTGATTCACTTTATCACTTTTGGTCTCTGGCAGTCCCCAGGGGCAGGCTGGAATTCTCTGGGGCCTCGTCCTGGAGTTCCATTTTCTTAAGCTACTCCGTATTCCACTGCAGGATTCTACCTCAGAAAGGACCATCTGGGTTTATAGCTTGAGGTTTTCAAATTTGGGGAAATTCATTCAAACTCACTGAGCTCGTTGTGATGGGCTTACATGCCGTGCTGATGTGGGTGGATTTTATTCCCTAGGCAATTGGAGATGGCTCAGGTCTGGGTTTAGAGAAGACAAGGAAGGACAGGAAGGCAATGGAGAGATCAGAAAGAGTGAGTTTGCCCACCACCTTCATCATGAACAACATGTAGCGTGCTCTGTGGTCGCACAGCAACCGAATGTCGACCTTAGCTAGATGCTAGAGAAGTTTGGCATCTACCTCAAGAACAACTCCTGTGTGAACACATGGCTCAGATCACGTCTATGTTCTGTTGCTCATTTCCTGGAGCCGCTTTTAAAATGACAACACTGTGACCAAGACTCCCTCCTTTCCCAGACTTTAGTGGACTCCTCGGAACACACTTCTCAACCTGGCCTCCACTCTGGCACCCCCCTTACCTGTCTTCGCCTGTCTAGCCCAGTTCTAGCAAGATCACATTCAGTGGTTCTCAGTGGTTCTCAACCTTTCTAGTGCCGCGGCCCTTTAATACTGTTCTTTGCTTTGTGATGACTCCCAACCATGAAATTATTTCGTTGCTACTTTATAACTGCAATTTTGTTACTGTTATGAATCCTAGTGCAAATATCTGATACGCAGGATATCTGATGTGCGACCCCTGTGACAAGGTCATTCAATTCTGCAGGGGTCGCGGCCCACAGATTGAGAATCACGGTGCTATATCCATTTATTGAGAACCCCTCTTCCCCTTGATACCTGGCCACTCTGCACTTACTACAGCAAGAATCCTCCTACCCTTGGTATTTCCATGACCTTCTCACTCCAAGCAACACCTAGCTGTCTTTATTAGGCCTTATTTTTTCCTCTTTGCTACAATACTTTTATTGCAATAAAATTGAATAAAGTTCCTCTTGCTGTCAGTGCTCATACCATGATATGAAGCTTTTTTTTTTTTTTTTTTTTTTTTTTTGAGACAGAATTTCTCCGTGCACTCTTAGTACTTGTCCTGGATCTCGCTCTGTAGACCAGGCTGGCCTCGAACTCACAGAGATCCATTGGGCTCTGCCTCCCGAATGCTGGGATTAAAGGTGTGTGCAATTCTGCTTACTAGACCTTGTAAGAAGCAAAAGGTCAGCAAATCTCAAAGAAACATATCCTAGAGGTGGAACTGACTTACGCATAGTTGATGCTCAATCTCTATTGAGAAATGTTGGTGCACAGAAATGCTGGGACTCACAGGAGAAGAAGCAAACAAAAGGAAAATGCTCAAAAGAATTACCGGCTGCAAATAATTTTCCAGAAGTCTGTGGGAATCTGGTGAAGAGGAGGAGGTGTTTGGTGGGAAAACTCCATCATACTATCTTCAGAATGCCCTGAGCCCACAGACTCTGACTCAAAATGTGAGGGCAAGAAGTCTTTCTTAATATGTGCCATGTCCACATCACAGCATTCCCTACTCTATGTGTATGTGTGTGGTATACCTGTGTAAAAGTTGTGTGTGTGTGTGTGTGTGTGTGTGTGTGTGTGTGTGTGTGCATATGGAAGCCAAAGGTCGACATTGTCTTCCTCAATGCTATCCACCTATTTTTAAAGATAGGGTTTCCTACTGAATGAAGAGCTCACCAATTTAGGAAGACTAGCTGGCCAGCAAGGATCCCAAGGGACCCTCCGTCTCTGTTTCCTATGTGCTGGGATTACCAGAGCATGTCACCATGGCTGGATTTTTCTACATGGCAGCTGGGGATCCTAATTCAGGGTCTCATGCTGTGTATCAAGCACTTTATTGACTGAGACTTCTCCCTAGCCTCTTAAATTTCTCTCTCTCTTATCACAGTGACTGGGCCAAGAGTAGGCTCTTAAGCAATGGGAAGTTATTAGACCATGGGATCAGGAAATGACTTGGAGTGAAACTGTGTTCACTGATGTGTTCCTCATCATATGGTGAGGATGCAAGATGCCCCAAGGCAAGCATGTGGGCATGACTAAGACTTCAGAATTCTAAGTTCTGTGCTGCTTCCCAGTAGTTCTCGGACCTTCCTGATTTTGTGTGTTTTACAACAGTCCTTATCATTTACAGATCTCACCCTGTCTCCTCATTTTATTATTTATCCCAAAAGGTAATCTTACAAGAATCACAAATCTAAACTTTTACATAGGAAAAACAACCAGTCAGCACTACTTTAAATCCTCAGGGTGCATACCCACTCATCAACAGATTTTCATATCAGAAAGCTGAGGGCAGAAATGGGCACAAGGAACTAATCATCACCTTTGATCACCAACCCATCCTAGCAAGAAAGGTACGTCAGTCAGCAGTAGCCAGGCTGCCATTGTTCCTGTTCCGTGACCTCAACAAGTCCCTTGTTCAACTATTAAAAGTGTGTCTCTCTAGACTTTAAGTTGTTCCCCCAAATTTTCTACCTTAAAGCCATTAACAAAAATCCTTAACCTAACCTTTCTAACGATTCTACATTTCTAAATTCTTTCTAAGAGTAGTGTTTGAATCGTTAATCTGCCCCAACAACAATGCTTGGAAAAAGTCAATCACTGTTATTGTAAGTACCAGTAACATTGCCCAGTGAGGGGCTAGAAACCCCTGGGAGTTTTCATATAACCCATAGATTATGAGGGATGTGGTGACCTTCAGAGCTGTGCTCAGTAACAGCATGAGGTCCTCAGGATACACAGTCCTCTGGGCTTTGCCTCTCCAAGGCTCACTCAGGCGTGGCTTTGCCAACCACCCAGCTATATCCCATGAGTTCCAATGACACCTGTTGCTCCCCTCGCATGGCCCCGACAACAATCGCCCACAGATATGCCTCCAGGCCAATCCAACCTAGCTAAGAGAGCCTTCCTTCAGGCTCTCTTTCCAGGTGATTCTAGGCTGTGGCAAGTTGACATTTAGAACTAACCATCTCAGGGGTCACTAAATCGGGTTAATAGATGTCTGCCGTTGCCTGGGTCACACCTTTCTTTCAGCATTAATAAAGGTTGCTTTTAATGAGCTCACCTGGCGTGTCAAGCCCGTTGTGGATTCCTTACGTATGTCACAGTGTTTATTATTTATAACAGTCTATTAAAGTGAGTAGGTCTTGTTATTGTCTCCATTTTTACAGTGGAGAAAACAAAGACTCAAAGAGCTTACATAGGACTATGGAGATAGCAACGGTCAATAACATGCTTGTCTTGAAACTATGAGGACCTGAGTTCAATCCCCAGGTGAAAGAGCCATGCATGGTGGCCTATGCTTGTAATCCCAGTGCTGGGGAGACAGGGACACATGGATCCCAGAGGCTCACTGGCCAGCTTGGCCTACTCGGTGAGCTTCAGGCCAGGGAGGGACAAGGAAAATAGACAGCTCCCAAGGAAACAACACCCAAAGTTGTCTCTGGCCTCCAAATGCATGCTCAAATATGTATGTGCACACACACACACACACACTTAGGCAATTTATTCTAGGTAACTAGTGGGACTAGCTCCAGCCTTGGCAGGACAATGGGAGACCTAGCAGCTGATATCGCCTTTTACCTGGAGAACATTCCTCTGCCGTGGAGAGGAGGCCAGCTCACCCAAGGGGGGAAGCCACGACACAAAAGAAAGAAACCCAATCGCTTCAGCGGCCCTTCTGTTGACTAGTTACTCTGTTTAATTTTGTTCGGCCGGGACTAATTTTAGTGGCTTTCCATCCGCAGAGAAGCAAATGTGCCAAGGTAAAGAAATGGTGTAAAAGTCATAAATGTTTTCCTCTGGCAGCCCTCAAGACGGGCAAGACAGACAGATAAGCAAACAAAGACATGAGCAACCAGAGCCAAAGTGAAGTCATGTTTCAAGGATGAGGGCGTGTAGAGGGAAGAGTCCATCGTATCAACTAGGAGTGACTGGCTGCGTCCTCTGGTGCCAGGCCTTGGGTTCAGTTCCTTTTGGCCATACCTTGATATTTCAAGCAGGACATAGTAATTTGCGTCCTTCAAAGTTTGGGTCTTTTATTTGTGCTTCTTCTGTGCTGGCTGCAGGGTACTCACAAGGTCTGAGTAGGTCTCCTCGCTGTCTCCTCTGTGATGTTGCATTGCTTAGGGCTTAATTAAGAGTGTGCCATGCTGACGATGCTCCAGTGAGGCCCACAAATGGGCTAGGGAAAGCAGCTGTTAAAATATAAAAATGCAATAAAGACACCATGGCTGTTTTTCCACTAATCAAATTATATACCAACTTATATTTTAAGCACCAACTTATTAAAGGGGGTCCAATTACACCTCCCTTTCACAATGCAGGTAGTTCTTTAGCCACAATTATTTGTTGTTGGAAAAATTACATTTACAAATAATTACATCTGCCCTTGTTTAATTGTGGGCTGAAAATGAAGGGCGAGTCGTTAATTATTTCTCAAATGTCTGATGCTGCTTGTCATTAGCTGCTTTGGCACAAATTACACAGGGTGTTCTTTGCCTACAAAGGGCGGTGGCCCAGGTGACAGAGTGGGTGTGGACTTCCATGTGAAGAACCCCTTCTCAACTCTTCTCTGAAGTCAGCACTTAGCCCATGCCTACTGTTCACTCCATACGTCTTAGGTTCTCTCTGTGGTTTCAGTTGGTTCTGGTCTCGTGAGCTTTTAGGGTGTATGCTTACTCTTTCCCATTTTAAATCACTTTCTTCGTGTCCCTCTCTCAACTACCCTTACATGGAGTAAGACTGAAAAAAAAAAAAAAAAAACATTTTCTGTACGGGAGAGGTGGACACAAGACAGGAATAGTTTCTTTCTCAATGGGACCAGTATGCTTGCATTAGGAACAAAAGAGCAAAATCCTTCACAGAGAGACAAATGGTAGAGGGGAGAGAGGAAGAGCCAGAGAGGCAAGTGTGCTCCTGTAAGAGAGGTCATGTCCAGAGTTCTGTTTCTGTGATGAGGTCAGTGTTACTCACCCACATGTCACCCACATGACATCGATCGAGCATGCAAAACAATAAAGCGAGCGTTCTAATCAGAGAACTTTATTATTATTATTTTTTTAAGAGTTTGCTTACGGGCTGGAAGAAGCGGGAGCAGCTCTGAGTGACGTGACACACTCAGTGTGAAAGTGGGATAGCTGAGATGAGAATTCTGAACTCTTTCTGGTCTGCAGCAGCCCTACCTACCCTCCACCTCCTCTCTGTGGCCTCCAAAACCTGGTCAGCTCCCCGATCGACCGTCGCTTCTGTGGCACAGGCCTTCTGTTGAGGTGCTCTTAGGACCTCTGCTTTACAAAGATAAACTTCCAGGGCTTAAATCTTCTGTCTCCGCTGTGTATGATCTGGTTACAGCAATGTAATGCTGGGGTGGGGGTGGGGATGGGGGTGGAGGTAAGGGGTGGGGGTAAGGGGTGGAGATTCCTACAGTGAAATTCCAGCATCCATTTTCCAGCAATCTCCTTTTCATGTCCACATCCTGGGTCTACTCTTTGGATCATCTTCCTTGTATCCACCCTACTACATCTAGATTCTGTTAAACCAGTTTTACAGACATTAGATGTCTACAGTCAGTAAGTGTAGTCGGGAGAAAAACTGAGACAAAAACAGAGACAAAATTGAGAGTGTCTCTCTAAGCACTCACTTTGGAGGACACATCAATTATAATTATAATTAATTTATTAATTATGACTATGTCAACTGCATGTAGAAATCAGTTTTTTTTTTGGTTGCACATGACAGAAGCTTCCTCTAGCCATGGAGCAGGACAGGATTATGAAAGGGCGTTAGACAGCTCACATCTAGCACATGTGAGCTCATAGATTCTCACAGGTACAGCCAACAGAATTAAAAGGCAGCTGACAGAATGGGAGAAAGTCACAAATGATGTCGCTAGTAAGATATTAATACCCAGACTATAAAGAATGCTGAAAATTCAATAATAACAACAGTAAAACAACTTGATTAAAAATGAGCCAAGGCCTTAACTTGACATTTTTTTAATTTTGCTGAAGAAAATATGCAAATGGTCAATAAACACAAGAGAAAATGCTCAGTATAATAGACAGAGGGGAAATGCAGACAAAAATAATAGTGAAATGCCACCTCACATGGCTGGAATGGCTGTTGATGGGTGGCCCTGTTCATGCCAGTGACCATGTGACTTTTGTTCATTATTGGTAGGAAACTGAAATAGTATACCTAGTATGGAAAGTGTAGTAATTCCTCAAATACTTAAAAATAATGTCACCACACCACGCAATAACCCTACTGCTGGGCACAAACCCCGAAAAACTGAGAGCAAAACTTTGGTCCCATACCCATGCCCCCCATGCTCATGGCAGCCCAAGGCAGAAACAGCATAATGCCTCTCCACAGATAAGCAAAACGGAGCGTGTACATGTGATGGATTATCACTCACCCCTCAAAGGAAGTTGTGCCGCATGCTATGAGGTAGATGACATTTGAGAATACTATCTGATGTGAAATAGCCAATCATAAGTGACACACTATGTAGGATCTCATGATTCTAAGTTCGTAGAGCAGTCAAATTCATAAAGACAAAAAAAATGATAGAATAGGTATTGCTAGGTGTTGAGAGTAGGCAAGAACAGAGAGTTATCGTTTAATGGGTAAGATGAAGGAGTCCTGGAGAGGTTTGTACAAAAACAGACCCATTAGGCTGAACTTGGTCTCAGGCCTGTAGAAGACCATCTGAACTTGGTCTCAGGCCTGTAGAAGACCGTCTGGAGGCAATCCAGACAAGATCTGCAATGTAGGAGCCGATTTGGAATAGGTGCATTGTGAAGTCACATGGGTCTGTTTGCATTCAAGGTGGCAGATGATATTCCTTTAGGAAGTCTCTGAATGTGCTAATGCTGCCGAACTGCACGTCTTCAAACGTTACAGGTGGCGAAGGTCGCAATATGCATAATTTGCCACCACCAGGTCACATCCACTGGGGTGGCTGTTATCGAAACCAGAAACAAAGTAGAAATAACAAGCGTTGGTGTGGACAGAGAAACAGGCCTTCATGTGTGGCTGGCAGGAAGCAAAATAAATAAATAAATAAATATAGGATGAGTGTGTGATGTGGCCCTTACACACATCTGCTGGCCAATACAATGAGTGTGTGTTGTGGCCCTTACACACATCTGCTGGCCAACACAATGAGTGTGTGATATGACCCTTACACACATCTGCTAGCCAACAGAATGAGTGTGTGATAAGACCCTTACACACATCTGCTGGCTAACAGAATGAGTGTGTGATGTGGCCCTTACACACATCTGCTGGCCAACAGAATGAGTGTGTGATATGACCCTTACACACATCTGCTGGCCAACACAATGAGTGTGTGATATGACCCTTACACACATCTGCTGGCCAACAGAATGAGTGTGTGATGAGGCCCTTACACACATCTGCTGGCCAACAGAATGAAGGCAAGGACTCAAACAAAGGTCACTGACCCATGTTCACAGCAGCTTTCTCCACAATTAAATCAAAGTGAAAATGGTCCAAATATTTCTGAGCAAATGAATAAATGAAGAAAGAAATGGCATGTATTCTGGGGATGGGTAGTGTGATGACTTCACACTGTTGTGAATGTACTTAATGACCCTGGATAGTAGAAGAGATTAAAAAGAACACACACACACACATATGAGTATGATTATATATGCTCATATATGTGAGTATTATTACTCATATTTACTCATATAATACTTACAAATATATATATATATATGTATATATATATATATACATATATATATATATATCAAAAGAAACAAGATTCTGGCACATTCCACAGCGTGGATGAGCCTTGAAAACATGGCGGTAAGTGAAATAAGCAGACATCAAAGTCCAGATGGTGTGTTATCACTCCACCTATGTAAGGAACCCAGGACACGCAGACACACAGGGTTGGAAAGTAGACAAGAGGGTACCAGGACCTGGAGCAGAGGTGGAACCAAGAGTTCTTGTTTATGGGCACATGGTTTCTGTTTGAGAAGGTGGCACTCTAGGGACGGGTAGTGTGATGGCTTCACATCATTGTGAATGGACTTAACGCCCCTGGATAGTTAAAGGGATTGAGATAGTAACTGTTGTGTGTATTATACCTCAGTAAAAAAGATGAAATCCATCTCTAGGGCAAAAACAGACACCAGGGCTAAATTCGGCCTCTAGCTTATAGCTGGGTGCCTGCTCCATGGTGTGGGACGGCAGGCTAGACAGACAGGGCAAGAAAATTTGGATTCTCTACCGCAATGGGGAGAAACGCTTGCTCCCAACTCCCGAGCTGTTGAACTGCTTGAGAGAGGCAAGCGTCTCTGCACGAACTTTAAAACTGCTTCAACTTAACGCGCCCCCCAATTCCTCTCTCTCCTCCATGACTGTCCTGCTTCCTTCCACCCCAGGCATGGTTAAGACCGACTCCCAGGGCTTTTTATTTTAACTGGGGCTCCTCCCATGCATCCAGATTCCTGCCCCATTAATCATCCCTTTCTCCCCTCCAGTTTCTTTCTCTGAGCAACAAGTCTGCCCGTGTCTCCTTCAACATGAAAGAACTTTCCACCTTGCATTCCCTCCAGCTACTGTTTTATCTCCCTCATTCCTTACACTGACAACTTTTTTTTTTTTTTTTTGGAGGAGCAGTTTCTACTGGAATTACTAAGCTAAACTAAAGAGAGTCGTATCTGCCCACTCACTCTATCTCAAGCTAGCTTCCCATGGACTGAAATATCATTTAAAGGTATTTCCTGCCTAGGGATCCGGTAGGCTTACACAGGTCCTTCGCAGGTTTGACCTTTCTGCTGTGTGGACTATTAAGTGTTCTTCCATATCACTCTCAGGGTTCTTCTCAAATCCATCCATGTTTACCAAGCACTCTCCCCTTGCCAGGCATCGAGTTGGGAGCTGAGGACTCTCTCTGTGCCTTGGATGTTTTTTAGACTGCTTTTGGAGTTTTCCTGGAGCAACGTCTCTACCTGTGCCATGGTCCTTCCTCGGGGACTTGGCCACTCTCTTGGCATTAAGAGCTCACTGTATGCCAGGTTTGTTCGCTAGGCTTCCCCTGGACAAATTCATCTGAACCTCAAAGCCGTTCAGTGAGGAATGCTTTGAGTGACCATCTCTAGCTGACAGATGAGGAGGAAATCGAGATATAGAAAGATAGGCCCAGGTGCTGCTACTGGCAGACGCTGCTCAGGGAGGCCAACAGGGAGTTTGTGTGTAGGACTGCACCTTCATGTGCTCTGGCCTGTCCTTAGCTCACATAATCCCCTGTATGTGGGCTGCCCAGTCGGGCTCCGCTTGTGGCTCACATCTGGACAAACATCTGGACAGGTGCTTCTCTAATGATTGTGGGCTCAGTCTGCACATAATAACAACTGAAGTGCCCCTGTTCCAAGTGTCCAAAATAGTTGACATTGTCAACAGAGCTGCCGACCATTACATACATCCTATCCTCCTGCCTGGACAAATAGAACTTTTTAATAACTGGTCCTGATTTAGAATTTCAGAATTCTATGCTGTGGGAGCATAGCTCCTAGTCCTTGGAGCTATTCACACTGTGAGGAGCCTTGTGCACATACAACCTATATACTGGGCTTTCGGATCTGCGACTCTCTCTCTCTCTCTCTCTCTGTGTGTGTGTGTGTGTGTGTGTGTGTAGAGATCAGAGGAAAATGTGTGACATTCAGTTCTCTCCTTCCACCATCTGAGTTAAACTTATCCATTGTCCTAGGTCTAAGATTCTCTGTGAAAAGAACTGTGGGTTCTAGATAAGCATGTCTCTTTGGTCTCATGGACCCCTTGTATCATCAGGCTGATCCTCTAAAGTAGTATTTTTCAAAGATGTCCTAAGAATCTTTCTCTGTTTGTTTATGTCAGTCTGTTAGAGATCAGTGCTTCTTTTAGGATAATAAAAATGAATTCCCAAAATTGAAACAGGGGATTGGGATGTAGTTCAGCCATCCAGTGCTTTCCTACCATATACAAGGCTCTGGGTTCAATCCCCAGTACTTCATGAATAGGACAGTGTGGTCCATGCCTTTAATCCCAGCATGTAGGACGTAGAGACATGAGGGGAGAAGTCCAAGGTTAGAATTCCCTTGGCTACACAGGAAATTCTAGGCTGGCCTAGGCTACATGAGAACCTGTTTCAGAAAAAAATTGAAATTAAAAACGAAACACACAAAATCTATGTTTTCATCATTAAATCCATTTATTATTAGGTTACTACATATAAACTCTCACTTCAATAAATATAATCAGGTCAAACATAAAAGAAGAAAAAAATTTATGAAGGCCCACATGTTGTTCCTGGAGGTAGGCCACCATTGGAGGATGAACACAGACATTGTTCTATGGTCATAATTAAATAAAAATTATACCTGCACACACGGAAGATCAGTTCTATTAATAGTTAAGGGATTTCATGTGATAAACACACTTATCTGTTAATTCTCCAGTTATGCTTGAGTTGATAACATACCACTTGTAGGGAGTATTGTATAAAGTGGATACTTTCCATGCTTTGTAAGGAAATCAAATACATGGGAGAATGGAAGAAGATGTTTCAGAGTAATCCTAGGAAGCCAGGTAATCATTTTAATTTTTCTATACAGAATATGGAGCAATATTCTCTTCTAATCCTTTGGCAATATCCAGTTCCAATGACTAGCCCTCTAAAATTATAGTGCCATTTAAATGACCTTTCTGTGGGATTTCAGATCCACCAATTTTAACATTCCAATGACTTCTCTCTTAATGGAGAAAATGGCTTGTTGATTTACACCCTGGCTCCAAGTCCTTACTCTGGCTGACTAGCCCAGAATATGTTCCAGTACCTGCAGCTGCACCTTCAGAATACAATCCCACACAAAATCCTAAATGCCAGACACATTCCTGGACAACGTAATCCTTTTTGGTTTTATATAGTTCGCAGATGTGTTTATTGGCTATAAGGCCAAGAAGATGAAAGAATTCTGTCTTCCCATGGCAATCACATTTAAATCATAAGTACAAGATCGGTTGCAATAACATCTGTGCATTCACGTAGTTGTCATAACAATACTTCGATAGTTTTATTTTCCGTGATTTTTGTCTCCATATCATCAGCTGATCCCCAGATCTGTCTAGGCTATAGATTCACTGGAAAACCCTCCCACCAATTTTTAAGTCAACATCTTTGGCACGGCCTTGCATCCAGGCCTTGGCAATGGTGTGAATGTTTGATCTTTACCACCTTGAGTGCTACTGTGTCAGAAGCCTGTAAATCCACTTTGATGTGAAGCAGTTAACATCTGCCTCTGTAGGGGATTGAACCTAATCCTCCTTTTTTTCAAACAATTCTTTTGACTTTTTTTATATATTTGGTATGCAAATGCTCCTCACGTTTTTTGGTGATTTCCTTTAACTGCAGGGGACTGTCTGCAGAAATGCACTGACTGGATGGCTTATGTGTTTTAAATTTTTATGCAAAATGTGAAATAAAATTCATGTAATTTGAGTCAGTATGGTGATATTTTATTTGTGCTGAAATGTGATTTTATTTGTTTGTTAATAAATAAAGTTGCCTGGGGATCAGAGCTAATAGCAAACCATTTAGCAGAAGTCTGGCAGTGGTAGCACACACCCTTAATCCGATCACATGGCAGGCAGAGTGTCTGTGTGTTCAAGGACACAGCCAGCATGGAGACACACGCCTTTAATCCCAGTACCAACCATAGAGACCTGGAGGTCTGTATAGACAGGCAGTGATGAGAAAGTCATGTGGTTGGGTTTAGAGCCAATGAGAAGGCAGAACAGAAAGGCAATAAAAAGACAGGACGCAGGAAGAAGGTCTCTCTCTCTCAGGGGAAGGATGACAGTGAGTGGTAAAATGAGGTGGTCTTAGCTCTTGGCTACTGCTCAATCTCTGGGCTTTTAACTCTGCATTTGGCTCTGTGTTTCTTATTTACTATGACCGTTTAGAATTACATCTACAAGTCAGTACGTTTCCAAAGGTATGCAGCACATTACAGGTTCAGCACCTTCTTACCTCTGCTACTTGGTGCATGAGGAACTCTTTGGCTTTCATTTCTTCCAAATGAACTTCCATTGTCGTGATTTGGCTTACTCCTCCTGACACATTTTGAAGCATGTGTGTATCACAGAGCTTGTTTCTTGAGTCAATCAAGGTTAAAAAGAAAGGCTACATAGATTACTTCCTCAATTTAGCTCTTTTGTCAAACTAAAAAATCGTCTTTACAAAAAAGAAATGCTTTTGAACGCACACACGCAGATGCTTCCCTGTGGCTCACCTTTTACTCATGTTTAGTTTTTAGCCGACTGAACCTAAGGTTTGACCTGCTGGAGGCTGGAGAGACGGGTGAGTCAGTGACATGCTTGCTGTGTAAGCTGGGGACTTGAGTTTGCATCCCCATCACTCATGTAGAAACAGAACGTGGTGGCACATGTCTGTAACCCCAGTGACATGGGGGAGGGGAGACAAGAGAATCTTAGGGGTTTGTGGACCACCCAGTCTACCCATACAGTGAATTCCAGGTTAGTGGGAGACCCTGTCTCAAAAAAATGAGGCGAAGAGCAATTGAGGAAGATATGCAGTGCCAATGATCTTCACATTCACATGCAATCACACACACACACACACACACACACACACACACACACACACACACACACCCTTCTGTTGCAAAGTTATCCCACCCCCCTGACAGTAGGTAAGCGGCATCACACAGGACTCATGATTCTATTCAAGCCATACCCTAACTAGACCGTGCCCTGCTTAGTAAATTGATGCACCCATGTCAAATTGGTGAAGAAGTTTCTTAAAGGCTTTTTCTCAACTTTTGTCCTTACCCTACAAGGTCAAGTAACAAGCCACCTGAGCGGTCCCTAGACAACCTCATGAATGGCATTACTCTGAAACTCAGGCCTTCTTGTGGGTCTTGGGAATATTGCTTCTTACTAAAAACTTCAGTTATTATCTGCAGGCTAGCTATCTTTTTCATGGATAATGATGATTTTAATTTTTTTGTTGTTGTTGTTGAACTATCATAAAACTGCCCAACACTGAGAACTTAGCTTGCGCCCAGGACAGTGAGCAGAACTCTAACACCGTAAATCCTCAGTTCTAATGAAAGAAAGACATGTATCATCCTCACGGCAGCTCTGAGACGAGGTCTAATCATCGCCACATCCCAGATAAACAATTGAAGCTCAGAGATGTTGATGGGTTCGAGGTATCCATGCTAGCTCATGGAGCATCATGGATCCGAACCCAGGTCTTGCTCTCCTCAGGCCCACGTCTTGCAAAACTTTTCTTGTGTTACAGTCACACCTCAAAATCAACGTGCTTAAGCCAAGTTCTTCCATCCAAGTTCTCCTCAGAGAGCCCTCTCTCAGTCAAAGGCAGTATTCCCAACCCCCAGGTGGTTCATTCAGCAAGTGCTTTGGGTGACAGTTAGCCCAACATGTAAAATGAGGTCCAAACCTAGTATAACGGAAGTTAAGTGACAAAGGAGTAGCGGCAACATTGCCTTCCCATGCCACTGTGCTGTGACCTTCACATCTGATCAAGTGAGACCAGTTTTTCATCAATGACAGCAGTTTGTGTGTAGACCATCATGTTTGTCCAGGGAATTATTGAACAGAGCACGGGATGTTGTTATAGTTGGGCTATAATGTGGAGATGGATGAGCGCTCATCATACTCCTTCCCCTGGTCTGTAGACTTCCTGTGGGGTAGACAAGTCTACATAGCTCTGCTCTGGCCAATAGGGTACAGGCAGAGGTCAGGAAGACCATATAAGGGTGTGTCCCTCCTCCTAAATCCCCCCTCTAGAGGTCTCCATGTTTTATGTTCCTACTCCATCTACTGGCAGCATTTTCTTCCATGGAAGACACTGATGTAAGAAACTTATGTCCCCAAATAACAGCACTGGGGAGAGCCCAACCCCCACCCAGCCCACACTGGGCTGTTCTATGACATGATGCTGAATTAAACTTCCAGTACTGTGCTAAGTTACTGCTTGCTTTTGCTAAGAGCAGTAACTAATGTACTCCAAAATGTGAGTAAGTGAAATGGATGGGCGCATTAAAGACACGAAATGCAGACTTTCTAATGCCATCAGCCACTGGCGGAAGCACAGAATGTTCTGTCCTCTAAATAGTGACCTGGATTTTCTAATAACAACCCAGAGGACTTTCCTGTTTGGATTTAATCAGGCTCAGGTGACAGAGCTGTAATTTATGTGGCTAAATATTTAGCAATGTTGACAAAACTGGGTTCCTGGTCATTTATGGGGCTCCAGAGTTAAATTCTGCTCTTCCTTGCTCATTAGTTCCATGTTTACAGCCGCACAGATGACCTGCCCTGGTTTAAACAGTCCTGGGTTAGAGTATGCTCTGCAGTGGTTCTCAACCTTCCTAACGCTGAGACCCTTCAATACAATTCCTCATGTTGTGGTGATCCCCACAACCATAAAATTATTTTTGTTGCTACTTCATAACTGCAGTTTTGCTACTGTTATAAATCTTAATGTAAATATCTGACAAGCAGGCTATCTGATATATGATCCCAAAGGGGTCTTGACCCACAGGTTGAGAACCCTGAGTTAGAAGGAGCTGCTAGATCCCCTGGAACTTGGGATCCAGAGTTACAGATGGTTGTAAGCCACCATGTGGGTGCTGAGAATTGAACTCAGGGTCCTCTAGAAGAGCAACAATTGCTCCTAACCACTGGGCCATCCTTCCAGCTGGAGAACAAGTTGCTACAGATTTCCATCGATCAAAGGGAGAATTAGGTAATCACATAAACTGATTTGGAAAGCTATGGGACTTTGTCATGACCGTTGTCATTAGGGTTCAGTCTTTGCACCACCTCTTCTGTTTAAGTAAAAAGATGGAATCCTGAGACCTTGACAGGAGCCCCCTCTGCACAAGAGAAAAACTCAGTGCTTTGGGCCAAAAACATCAACCTGATTTGAGCTGACTGAAAAATGCCTCCTCATTGAAAAGATTTGTAATTTAATGTATAAACCCTGAAATACCTCCTAAATGATTTATAGGTTTTTTGTTTTGTTTTGTTTTCTTTTTCGAGACAGGGTTTCTCTGTGTAGTTTTGGTGCCTGTCCTGGATCTCACTCTGTAGACTAGGCTGGCCTCGAACTCACAGAGATCCGCCTGCCTCTGCCTCCCAAGTGCTGGGATTAAAGGTGTGCGCCACCACCTCCCGGCAATGATTTGTCCTTTTAAGTTAAATTAAAAATACCTATATGGAGGGGTTCTATGCCTGCAGTATTTAAGAACTTTGCATTTTAACATATCTGACAAGTTAAAGAAACAAGTTAGAAAGAGGTAATTGATTTAGATCTCAGAGGAATAAGGTGATTTTACCTGGATTGTAAGCAATAATGGGCAACTAAAGAACTTAAGCTTATTGATTTTGTAATCTTAATTGACAGATGTATAAGAATTATAAACACATTATAAAGTTTGATGATCATGGAAAGCCCCTAAATCAAATGTATTAAAAATTGGAAATACAGTATGAAAAACTTAAAATATTATTTAATTAAATTCTCAACACTCCGAAGAGATTACTGGAACTTGTTGTTTGTGAAAGTGAAATATTAATATTTATAAGTTGGAACCCTGAACAGGAGGAAAACAGTTTTAAAAGGTGTAGTTCAAGGTGGAAAGCGACACGGAAAAGCTCTGGACCACGCTGTCATGTCTGGAGAGGCGCTCCCATAACACCAGAGGGGCTCATAGTGTTCTTTCTTTCTCCTTATCACCCTGTACCTGCCCTAGAACCAACATTATCTTCTTCCTCCCAGCACCAAAAGTAATACACATTTTAAAATACAAATTCTAAAGGCAGCATCTTTAGCCATTTGTAAGACTTTTAGTAAATTGGAATCACCGCTGAGGGAAACAGAGATCAGATGATCCCTCCTGGGGACCACTGACCAGCCAACGTGGTTGAATCAGTATGTTCTAGTATGTTCAGTGAGGCATCCTGTCTCAAAAATAGTATGGAGAGCAGTGGAACAGAAGAAGACCCCCAGATGCTACCTAGGTGCATACAGAATTGCTGGGGATAGAACAAAGGGAGCATTCATGCCTCACAGCTAGGTCTGCTGTGTCTGGCCAGCGGCATGTTCTCAGGGAGAGCGCCTCTGATTCCTTTCATTATTTTCTTTCAGGAAATAAACTGTAGGTCCGTGGTGACAGTTACATTTTTCGGATCTCATCAGGGACACTGAAGGGCAAGTCTCAACATATTTCTAATAGAAATGTAAAATGTAATCAGAGATAATCTCTAAGAAGATGCTGGATGGCTTAGAGCCTTTCTCTGGGGAGGGACACCCAGAGAACTTACTGCTGTTGCTTAAGAACTAGAAACCACCTGGATGGTGATGGCACACATTTTTAATCCTAACACTTGGGAGGCAGAGGCAGGCAGATCTCCAGGGTCGAGGCCTGGAACAGTGAGTTCCAGGACAGTCAGGGCTACATAGAGAAACCGTGTCTCGAAAGAAAAAAAAAAAGTCAGGCTTTTAATTCTACCTGCTCCCTATGAAAACAACACAGAGAAAAATACCTCACCTGGTGAAACCGAGTCCCCAGAACCCATGCAACCTCAGTTTCTGAAGTCTTTGGTCAAAATCATTCCTCTGGAAATAGGGTCTCACTGCCAAGTTCTGGAATGTAACTGAGAACCATGGCAATAGCCTGTAAATATCTGAGGGTCTATGGGACTCGCTGGCCAACAGCTCCATAGAGATAATCCATTCCTAGCACTGGGCTCTTTGCTAGTCTGTGGTGTCTAGTAGGGGCGTTATCTTCCTGTTATCGGGTAACTCCATTGAACTCTGTCTGTAGTGTGTCTGTTGTACTCTGGGAAGCTTCTACTATAGTAGGTTTTCATGTGGCTTTTTCAGACGTTCATTCCTTTTCGTTATCCATCACTGTATTCCTCACTCTATCCTGCTCTCCCACTTCTTGCCCCATTTAACCCTTCCTGTTCCACTATCCCCCTTTCCTCCTTTATATCACTGTGTCTGTCTTCCCTTCCTTGAAAGCTCCTCCCACCCCCAGCCATGGCCCCTGACTCTCAGGGTTCAGAGATCATTGTGGAAGAGGGGGCGGAAAGATTGCTAGGGCCAGCGGCAGTTGGAAACTATAAAACAACAGTGTTTTCTACATCAGCAGAACAGCTGCTCATACGAACCCACCGCAGTTGGAATAGTGGGTCAAAATGTGCTGTCTTAGGTTTTCTATTGCTGTGACAAAACACCATGACCAAAGCAACTTGGGGAGGAAAGGGTTTATTTGGTTTACACTTCCACATCACTGTTCATCATCAAAGGGAGTCAGGACAGGAACTCAAACAGGGCAGGAACCTGGAGACAGGAGCTGATATAGAAGCCATGAAGGGGTGCTGCCCCACGGCCTGCTCAGCCTGCCTTCTCATAGAACACAGGACCACCAGCCCAGGGATGGCCCTCCCCCATCAATCATTAGTTAAGAGAATGCCTTATAGGTTTGTCTACAACCCAATCCTATGCATGTGTTTTCTCAGTTGAGACCCCCCTCCTCTTGGATGACTTGAGCTGTGTTGAGTTGACATAGAGCTATCCAACACACCTGCACAAGATCGAGCCAGACAAAATCCCAGCATGGAGAGGAGGTAGGTGAGAAGTCCCATGCCCAGCTGAGGAGCTATTGGCAATTGATAGTTCATGGGAAATGGAGAGCTGGTTCTCCTTAATGGTATGGCCTGGTAGGTTGGCCATAATCCAGTGGATAACTACACACCTGAGAGTATACAGGTGGCACAAATTGAACTCAATGGGTATTTTTAAAAAACGAAGTAGTAAAGTTAAAAAATTGATATTAAAAATCGGATGATATTAAAAAAAGAGTAGGCTGGGTATGAAATGGAGTAGACTGGGAAGAGTTGAGGGAGGGCTGAATATGATCAAAATACAGTGTATGAGATTCTCAAAGAATTAATAAAAATCTCTTAAATTAAATAAAACCACTACCAGTAAGGAGATCCTCCCAGTAAGGAGAGGGGATCTGGTACTGAAGAAAAAGATAAACTCCAGCTAACAGGGGACTTTATCCATGTTCAGTTATCAGGCATCACGGCCACTCTGAGCTCTTACTTATTAGGAACCTCTTACAGGATAAGGATTATAGCAATGAAGTAGCTGCTGTTACTACCCAGCTGTGTAACCAAGAAAACAGAGACTTTGACATGTTACGTAACCTCTTCAAGATCAAGGCGAGTGGTGGAGTAGGCAGGTACCCCGTGTACTGCGATGGAAACGGAATCCTTAAGGCAACTGTGTGAAGTGGTGGGGCCTTTAAACGGTGATTAGAGTCCTTGTAGATGGATCAATGCTGAGAAAAACCTTTGGAGTAAGTTTGTAACAAAAGCAAGATCTTGGCGGGAAGCTATTATTCTTCCATCGTCTACCAAGAGATGATACAACAGCAACAAAAAAGCCCTCACAAATGCTGGCACCTAGATATTGAACTTACCAGTCTCCCTAACTGTAAGAAACAAATTTATTGTCATTATATAAGTTACCAGCCTGTGGCATGCTACTATAGCAGCACGAACGGACGGAGACTTCTGTGTCTGCGGCCACAGTCCTTGTTCCAGTCACCTGGTGTCAACATCTCCCAGTACATCCGTGGTTGTGTCTATTTCCTGCCGCCAGCTCAGCCTCCAGTATTTCTTTCTGCATTTCCTAAGTGCGTGCCTTGGGAATGAAGCAGCGGGCTCCCTCGGAACAAGGAAAAGGCAACGTTCGGAATTCAGTTCCAGAGCATCTATGGCTTCCAAACCTGGGCTTACCCAGTTGGCCTTGTGCTGGGGCTGTGTGGACTGTGTCACCTGTCTCCCTGATCCTGAAGAAAGCTCCCATTCACCCAGTGAGCACAGCACTAAGTGGACAGTGGATGGCTTCTCTTCCCACCAGAGTCCGTTGCTCCACATTCTTCTCCCGGGCATTCCAAATGGTGCCTCATTGCCGCCAAAGCCCACACGCTCTTACTGTATGTCTGGCTGTCTCGACAGTAGACGTATTTGAAAACAGAAAGTGTGGGACTTGTGTGCTTCCTTTCACTAGCTCTCTGACATTGCAGTCATAGCAGGCTGCGTAGTAGCTGAGTCTGGTAAAAAAAAAAAAAAAAAAAAAAAAAAAAAAAAAAAAAAAAAAAAAAAAAAAAAAGCAATGCTATTGTCCTTCCTCTTTGGGGCTGTTATCTACTCACCTTGATTGTGACTTGCTGAGTGAGGAAGGTGGTGTAGAAAAACAAAACAAAACAAAGCCCTGCAAGCAAGAGAGACCTGGCTTTGAACTGAAACGTTCTCATTCATTCTTCATTCCAAAGCTTTATTCAGGATCTACTGTATGTCTGGAATTGTTTCAAGTGCTGTTCAAGCAATGAACAAAACAGAGATCTCTCTCCTCCTGGGTTGTGTGAAATGGGGTAAAAGTTATCTAATTTCTTAGTAACTCCAACATTAAATGGTTTTAAACACAAAGGTAGAAACAAAAGGCACTTCACTGATTTGTTCTGAGGATGAAGGCTGATTTTGAAGAGCTGGCTCAGGCCTAACAATGGCTGTCATTACTCTCCTCCTCCTCCTCCTCCTCCTCCTCCTCCTCCTCCTCCTCCTCCTCAGCAGCAGCAGCGTTAGAAATGACCACTTGATAGAACTGGAGAGAAGTTATTTACACATTTTTTAGCCCCAAATGGCCACGCTGGGGACACTCAGGCAATAGTCTGATTCCCAAGATGAAGAAAGCATGCTAGCCTTGGAAGAAGAACATATGGTTTTGATAATTGTATCACCCAGAGTCTTGGCAGGGAACAGAGGTCTCCTCAAATTGGATGCCTGGGGCAGAGTTTACTAAGAAAATAGAGAGATCACAGGGGTGGTGCTGTACCCCAGAACTGGTAACATCAGAACGCCACCACCCTTGCCAAGTCTGAAGGGACAAGGGGAGAGCCTGCCTGCCAGAAGCCAGCCCCAGAGAGTTCAAGGACAGGAGCTGTTGACAAGGTTGTGACTTCCAGTGGAGAGAAACAGCCAGGCCACCAGGAAGGAGATGGGGAGGGAGTGCTGCTCAGTGTTCCCATTCTTACATCCGTCCTTGCGTTTGTCAGAATTCCTCACCAGCCAAGCTCAAAGTCAGAGTTGAGTCCAAAGTTAGAGTTCGGGGAGCCTGTGGGGCAACTCCTCAGACACCACTGAGGCAGAAAGGGTGAGGGGGGCAGGAGGAGCAGTAAGACAGTCATGGTAATAGTGAGAAGAAGCCGAGGCGATTCCCGGTGTTGCCGGGTACTTAAAGACGATTCTCTCCATCCAGGGGACCCACTGCCATTCTTTTTCTTGATTTTTATTTTTATTTTGTCCTTTTAATCACATTTGTTTGGGGTCTTCCTCTTCCCCTTGCCTGTGTAAACTCCAAGATTTGGTTAGGGGTTTTGAGGTAACTAGAAAACAAGACCCGTTGTACAGAGCAACAGCAGCAAAACCCCTTTTAAAAAAATAAGTAAAATAAAACAAACAAAAAACTAAAACCTGTGGACAGTCTCGGGTACCACCCACTGTTCCTGTTGTTTTGTGTGGGTTTAGAGGCTGGGCTCTTACCAGCCTGGAACTTGCCAAGTCAGCGAGGCTGGCTGGACAGTGAGCCCCAAGAGCCCACCTGCCTCTGACCAGTGTTGGCATTACGCGTATGCACCACCATATCTGGCCTTTTTAATGTGGGTTCTGGGCAAACAAACAAACAAACAAATAAACAAAAACAACAGGCCTTTGTAGTTTTGTTTTTTTTTTTCCCCACTCTTTGCTCTTTGGAACCCACCATCTAGCTCCCAAATAAATACAAGAAGACTTATTCTTACTTATGAGTGCCTGGCCTTAGCTTGTCTTATTTCTAGCCAGCTTTTCTTAATTTAAATTATCCCATCTCTGCTGCTGAATAATTTTACCTTTCTCTACTCATCTATCTTTCTTTCCTTCTTACTCCATGTCTGGTGGTGTGGCTGGGTGGCTAGCCCCTGGCTTCTCCTTTTCTTGCTCCTCCTCTTCTCTTTCTTCTATTTATCCTCTGCTTGCCAGCCCTGCCTATCCCTCTCTCCTGCCTCGCTATTGGCCATTCAGTTTTTATTAGACCATCAGATGTTTTAGACAGGCACAGTAACACAGCTTCACAGAGTTAAACAAATGCAACATAAAAGAATGCAAAACTGCCCCCCCCACATCTTTGCATCATTAAACAAATATTCCATAGCATAAACGAATGTAACACATCTTCAACTAACATTCCACAGCAGGTCTTTGCACTTGCATATCAGACACTAACCGACTGAGCCAATCTCTCCTGCCCTGTTCACACTGATTATTTATGGACTGTAGTGATCTTAACTCTTTTCTCATTTCTTCCATGTTTTAATACTGAAGAGACGTTCTATTCCCAGCACCCACACGGTGGCTCACAGTCATCTATAACTCCAGTTCCAGGGGATCTGATGGCCTCTTCTGGCTTCTGAAGGCACCAGGTATGCACGAATGTGGTTCACAGACACATATGCAAGCAAAACACTCATGCACATTAATTAATTAATTAAAACATAAAATAAAGCTACAGTTCTTCTGGTTTCTCAGTATCTGCCAACAGCTGGTTCTATGATGCTCCTTAGATTCCCAGATCTGTGGATGTTCACGTTCCTTATATGAAATAGTGCACCACTTGCTTCAAACTTATTCACACCTCCTGTATATTTTAGAGCATCTCTAGACTACTTGAAATATCTAATAACATGTGAAGGATTGTTTACCATCTAGTTTAGGGAATAAGGACATGGAAAAGGCTGTATGGATTCAGAATAGACGCATTTTCCTTACATATTTTTTATTAATTCATTTTATATGTACGGGTGTTTTGCTTTGCTTGCATGTCTGTGAGCCTCCTTCAGGCCTGGTGCCCACAGAGGCCAGAAGAAGGCATTGGATCCCCTGGAACTCGAGTAACAGAGAGATGTGAGCAGCCATGTGAAGGCTGGGACTAGAACTGGGTCCTTTGGAAGAACAACCAGTGCTCTGAACCACTGGGCCATCTCCCTACTCCCAAAGATAATTTTGAACTGTAGTTGGCTAAGCCTGTAGCTACAGAGGACCGGCTCTAATATATCTGTGGGAAACTTTATTCTAGACTCACTATAATCAATAAGACGATTAACGTGATGATTTTCTTGTTTTTAAACAAAATTGTTTGTGTGAGAAACTTGTAAAAAGAACAACTTCAATGATATTTCTTTAATACAGGCTTGTTTTTGATTCACTTTTGTTTTTGAGGCAGGGTCTCACACTACAGTCCCCATTATGGAGACCAGGCTAGTCTCCGAGTTGCAGAGCTCCACCTGCCTGGGCCTCCAGAGTGCTGGGGTTGAGGCTGAAGTGTGGGTTGTCTGCTGAATCTCCTATTCCAGTGGGATGCTCTGGTTCCAGTGACTGGTGGCTACACCACTGTGGGTCAGCTTGACTTGGCAAGCCCAGATTGGTTCTACGCCAGTTATTAAACACCTCGACAATCTCCCCCTTTTTTGTGGAAGAGAGAAGTGCGCCCTATATTGCTGTCAAGGGACAAATCTTTTCCATTGCTCCCTTAAGTCAGCTCTTGTGGAAGCACTGGCTTGTGTGGGCCATGAAGGAAGAGTTAATGGCACAGTTCTTTGTTCAGATGTGCCTTGTGTTTGAGCTCAACGGTGACTCAGTTTAGCTTGGGGATGTGGGATCATATTAAAATAATCTAGACCTCTGCTTCAAACAGTTTTCTGGAGGATTTGGATGAACTTCACCCAGATCTTGTAAGTTCAGCTTTCCAATACAGTTAAATCATTCTCTTAGACCTGTGAATTCTTTAAAAACTTTCGTCTATAAGTATACAAAGTGTGCCTCCTTTAAGAGAGAGTGAGAGCTCCCTAAATATTGAAAAAAAAAAAAAAAGCATCTTTGTCTTGTACAGTGGAGAGCCAGAATTCCAAACCCTATCCACCCCTTGCTAGACTTCCCAGCTGTCCTGGCCAGTCTCCTCGCTCAAATCCCCGAAGCTGCCTGCAATCTGGATGTGATCTGGAACAATTGGGATGTAAAGTGCCATGGAAATCGGCACATTGGCCACACTTTGCTCTGTTTGATCCTGCCACGGCTATTCTAAACTGTCTATTGGAGCCTAAACCCCAAGTCTCCATTCACTGTTCACAGACACAAACCACAGTGATGAACTTTCTGACAAGTCTCCATTCCAAGTTAATAAGGGAGAGACTCTAGGACCCCAAGGCTAGTGTTCCCCGGGAGTGAAAAGGACCTTCCATGTGCCTGACCTGCCTTGCTTCTTTTTCATTTCATTTTATTTTTCTTTCTTTCTTGACTTCAACACTTGCTGGGACAAAGATTTAGACAATGAGGACTGTGGTACTAATTAAGATTTGCTGCTGGTAAGGAACTTAATTAGAAAAATGTAATAGTAGTGTTGAATGGAGGGTGTGGATTCAGAAATGTAACAGGTCATATTTGTAAAACTGTCTGTTCTTTTCTCAGTTATTTTATATACACAACCATGTCCTAAGTTATTTTATATGTAGAACCATATCGACTCTCGACAGGTGGTTGCTCATTTCCCCTTTCCAAGTGAAGAATGGTAACTGCTGGACCCATGCTTCTAGCCAATGGCAACCACCATCTTCACAAATCCAGGAAGCTCAGTCCTGCTTATGGTCTGCTCTAGCCCGTGCAGGATGTTACACCAAACTGCCACAGGCTGGATGGCTTAGAACAACAGAAATGCATTTCTCACAGCACTGGAGAAACTCAAGATCAAGGACAGCAGATTCCTCCTGGTTCACAGATGACCATCTTCTCACCACAACTTCACAGGAGATCAAGGGATCTTGCTAGGGTCTCCTTTATAAGGACACTAATTCTGTTCATGAAAACAACCACCTTTAGGATTTAATTACCTCCTGAAGATCTACCTCCAAATTAGCATCAGCGATTAGGCTTTTAGGATTTGGGGGAAGATACGTTCAGTTCACAGCCTGCTTCAACATGAATTCTGACAGAGCTTGGGGCTCAAAGATCTAATGGAGGAAGCTGCGTGGCCCTTCACGATCTCCTGGAAGTAACAATGGAGCGTTATGTCCACCTTACTCTGTGGGTCACAGTACTCACATGATTATCCAGATTCAAAATAGGGACTTGGATAGAAAGAGTATCAAAAATTTACAGCAATGAAAATGGGTGTCCCTAATATTATGCTTCAGACAAAATTAGAGGGGTGGGTACTTTAGAGAAATCCCCCCCAAAAAGTTTCTATTTTTCTCTTTTTTTTTTTCAGACAGAGTTTCTCTGTGTAACAGCTCTGGCTCTCCTAGAACTCTCTCTCTGTAGACCAGGCTGGCCTTGAACTCACAGAGATCTGTTTGCCTCTGCCTCCCGAGTGCTGGGATTAAAGACACTTGCCACCACTGCCCGCCAAGTTTCTATTCTTCACAGTCAGACCTGAAAGATGGTTTGAGCTCACATTAAATATTTTTCCTAACTCAATCGTCCCCTCAGTTGCTGTGTGGCTGGTGATAAACAGACGATGTCTGTTGGTTGTCCCAGCTGGTCTGGTTTAGGCCATTCATGCTCAAGACATCTGGGAGCTTCCAGCTTTCCTCCATCCTCAGTATCAGCTGGAATAATAATGCACTGACCACAGCCATGCTCCTCTCCCTTGCACTTTGAGCCACACAGAGGGACTGTTAAAATGCCAGTGTGTCTGGTTCTGAGGTGTCCAGTGCCCTCCCCATGGGTCTCCCAGCACAGGCAGGTCACAGGCCAACAGAGTCTGCAGCATACCAGCTTTGGTCTCTATACATAGGTCAGGCAGCCTGGATTCTGAAACTAGGATCTTGACTGACTTCTTGATGTCTTAAAATCCCCACGCATTGCGATCAAAAGAGTCAGGGTACAGTGCTTCTTCCAGAGAGGGGAGCTTCACTTTTGTTGATCTTAGCATGTTATCAAACTATGAAGGTGAATGCAAGAGCAGACCAGGGGATGAGTTGAGATTACAGATCAAGGCCCGTGTTCTACAATGAAGGCACACACTCAGAGCCTGTTGAGTGAGCCTTAAATTCCTCTGATCCTTTACCACCTGATTAAGATGAGCTTCCTGGTGTTCTGGGTAACTCCATGTTCAGTCTCAGAACACACCCAAGCCAAGCTGGCTACCGTACCAGAAAAGATTTGGGTAAATAAGTTATATGATGTCAACAGTCAACACCACTGAGGGTTCAGATACGGAGTAGATTGTGCCAGGCATTGTTAGAGCCACGGCAGCATCAGAAAATGAGATCGTGTTTTTGTCCTGAGGAGCCTGGAACTAACAGAGTCACCAGATAAGTGAACAAGGAGCCACCATGCTGTGTATAAGACAGCATGATTTAACTAAGCGTTGAGTGTCACAGGAGCTCAGAGGAGGCAGAGTACAGCTTACAACCCCTTCTGTAAGGCAAGAAGGTTTTGTTTCCAAGTTAGAAGGCAGGAAGAGGCTGTTGGTAAGACATCTCGTGAGAAGTGCTAAGGCATGGTAGAATGTCTCCTACTAAAGGAACAGCGGTTGTCCTGTGACATTGGAGTGAAGGTTTTAGGGAGGCTGGGATGGGAGGTAAAGCCAGGGAGTGGAGTTAGGTTGGATTCTCAACGTCTCTGCCTTTTCAGCCAAGTGTGAAGAATTGTACCCATGGACAATAGTGAAGGATATGAAAGGGTGCCAGTGCCAAAAAACGCTGCTCTGCATCAGGGATGCCAGGAACGTCCCTCGGCTCAGTGCTTTGTCATCTTTGATATTTTTAAAACCTCCGTCAGAGCCGAACCCCATCTGGACATTTCAGGCTTTCTCCTATGTTTCCGACCTTGAGTCTTTCAAAGTTGGAACTTTCACATTGCCGCCATGCTCCATCCAGTGAAGGCAAGATTACCTGCCAAAAATAATTTGGAAGGCAAATAGCATGTTCTCTGCCAAAGAAAGAGGAGTGTAACAAACTGGCAAAACCTTATTCTTTCCTAGGCAGAAGAATCTGTATGTATACGTGTGTGTATATATATTATTATTATGAGTAGTGTATATATCAGGAGTTCTCAACCTTTGGGTCACGACTCTCATTGAGGGAGGGGTTGAACAACCCTTTCACAGGGGTCACCTAAGACCATTTGAAAATATAGATATTTATATTACAATTCACAACAGTAGCAAAATTACAGTTATGAAGTAGCAACAGAATAATTTTATGGTTGGGGGTCAGGACAACACAAGGAACGTTAAAGAGTCGCAGCGTTAGGAACGTTGAGAACCACTGGTGTATATCACTGAGTTTTTTCTGTGAGTGGTACAGATATTTAAATAACCTTTTGAAACACACATGCATATTTATGAGGCCAGCAGTGGTACACGTAGGTGACAACGGATTCCCGGTGACTCCTTATCATATAATGACATCTGGGTCAGGAATGCTGCATGTGGAGTGCCACCATATCACATCATATGGTATGTTGTACGAGGTGATCACAGCCTGCTTTGGGGCTAGACAGCCCATAATGTGATGCAGCTCCTTGCACAGACCTTGATCTCGGGATGATCTACCTACTTGGAAGAAATGGACAAACACACATAAGAACCAAGAAGACCCAATGGAGAGGGACAGGGATGCTAGTCACCCTGCACTATACAGACACTATTAAAATGTTTTCCGCGGATTAAACTGATGTCAGTCCAAGGCCGCCAGACAGAGACCATTGCAGTCCCAGGGAGAAGCTTTCTAGTGAAGAGGACGGTCTGGTGTCATAGACCCCAGGAGGGAGGTGTTACAGTGTTCTTTGTCACCTGGAAGCCAGAGAAACATGGTCCAAGGTGAGACTGGTGTTTGGATCTGTCTCACACCTAATGAATCTGAAGAGCAATAAGCTTACTTAGGAAGCCCTTGGACTGTATTCCGATAACTAAAGGGTCCTAGTAGACCAGCAAGGAGAGCCTGAGAACTATTCTATTAGTTTCTGCCTAAGGTATCCTCACAGAGTGCTGAGACTTAGTAGAGAGATACTAAAGATCTATAACCTCATGACCTCAGGCTGAGTGAGAGTCCCACGTGACCTACTGCCCTCAAACTACAAGTGAGAGACCCCTGGTGATGGAAGGACCCAGCAAGTATCAAAGATTCTGTTTTAGATACCTTTTAAGGCTGGGGAAAACCAGAATCCTATGAGTACCAGTCAAGAGAACCCTTTCCTGAGCCCTTCCTCTGTTCCCATTCCAGATGTATCAGAGCTGGGGTTGTCTAGTGGGTGCACTTGGTTGGAGAGTGCCTATTGGGGAGGAAGGGGAGGCAGAAAAGCTGTTAACTTGATTGACGTTGGAGGGCTTTGTCTGTTTTAAGCACACAAATCTGATAAAAACTAAATTGCCAGACAGTTCTTGATGGTAGGGAAGGAGACTCCTGCCATCTGAAAATGACCACAGATTGTATCCAATGGTAAGAAAAACCCAACCCACAGAGCAAGTTTGCAGAGGTGCTAAGAAGAGTCTCGTCAGGGTGGGGAGGTGCCCCCTCCTACCGGAGACAGAGCTCTGTGCTGTAGCCTTGGATGGACTTAAACTTAGAGCAACATGGCCGCCTTAGAGCTGGGATCATGGGCATGTGCCAACAAGTCTAAGTCCACCATTTTTGACACAAGAGTCAGGAATACTGTAACTATTTTTAATTAAAATCTATCATAGTTTGCCTCTCTTGAGTTACAAGGAGGAGACAGGGTGAGATATCTGTAAATGATAAGGACTGTTGTAATACACACAAAATCAGGAAGGTCCGAGAACTACTGGGAAGCAGCACAGAACTTAGAACTCTGAAGTCTTAGTCATGCCCACATGCTTGCCTTGGGGCATCTTGCATCCTCACCATATGATGGGGAACACACCAGTGAACACAGTTTCACTCCAAATCATTTCCTGATCCCATTGTCTAATAACTTCCCATTGCTTAAGAGCCTATTCTTGGCCCAGTCACTGATAAGAGAGAGAAGTTTAAGGGCCTGGGGAGAGGTCTCAGTCAATAAAGTGCTTGATACACAGCATGAGACCCTGAATTAGGATCCCCAGCTGCCATGTAGACAAATCCAGCCATGGTGACATGCTCTGGTAATCCCAGCACCTAGGAAACAGACAGGAGGGTCCCTTGGGATCCTTGCTGGCCAGCTAGTCTTCCTAAATTGGTGAGCTCTTCATTCAGTAGGAAACCCTATCTTTAAAAATAGGTGGATAGCATTGAGGAAGACAACGTTCACACACACACACACACACACAACTTTTACACAGATATACCACACACATACACACAGAGTAGGGAATGCTATGATGTGGACATGGCACATACTAAGAGAGACTTCTTGCCCTCACATTTTGAGTCAGAGTCTGTGGGCTCAGGGCATTCTGAAGATAGTATGATGGATTTTTTGTGGTGGTATTGTGTTCCCCAAAATATTGTGTACCCTAATAAACTTATCTGGGGTCAGAGAACAGAAAAGCCACTAGACACTTAGGATAGGCAGTGGTAGCACACGCCTTTAATCCTAGCATTCCAGAGGCAGAAATCCATCTGTTCATGGATACAGCCAAGCATGGTGACTCACGCCTTTAATCCCAGAAAGCGAGCCTTTAATCCCAGGGAGTGATGGTAGAAAGGAAAGGTATATAAGGTGTGAAGACCAGAAACTAGAAGCATTTGGCTGGTTAAGCATTTGGTTGGTTAAGCTTTTAGGTTTTGAGCAGCGCAGTTCAGCTGAGAGCCATTCAGATATGAGGACACAGAGGCTTCCAGTCTGAGGAAACAAGACCAGCTGAGAAGTTGGCCAGGTGAGGTTAGCTGTGGCTTGTTCTGTCTCTCTGATCTTCCAGCGTTCACCCCAATACCTGGCTCAGGTTTGATTTTATTAATAAGAACTTTTAAGACTCCTGCTACAAGTTTTCCCACCAAACACTTCTTCCTCTTCACCAGATTTTCACAGACTTCTGGAAAATTATTTGCAGCCGGTAATTCTTTTGAGCACTTTCCTTTTGTTTGCTTCTTCTCCTGTGAGTCCTAGCATTTCTGTGCACCAACATTTCTCAATAGAGATTGAGCATCAACTATGTGTAAGTCAGTTCCACCTCTAGGATATGTTTCTTTGAGTTTTGCTGACCTTTTGCTTCTTACAAGGTCTAGTAAGCAGAACTGTAAGAGCAGCTGCCCACACTTTCCCCAACCACATAGTCCCCAAAATCTTGCTCTGTTGCATTCAAGTCCTGAAACTGCCTCTATCATGTTTTAAACGTATCACCTGCATTTTTTTCTGCTCTAGAATGTTCTATGAATTTTTGTCTTTGACTTTCATTGTGAAGTTCTTCATAGAAAGGCACTGGGAAGAGTGGTACATGCCTTTAATCTCAGCACTGGTGAACTTTCTATGACTTGGAGGCCAGCCTGGGCTACATAGAGAGTTCCAGGCTGGCCAGGGCTGTATAATGAGGCTCCCCCGACCCCATATCAGAAAAGCAAAAGAGAAAGAAGGACTACTTTTTGCCCTAATTCTCATTAGACATCATGAGAATTCTATTTTATATTTTATTGTTTGACGGTTGGATTGTTTTGAGGTGCCAGGTGACCTCTTTGCAATTTTAGCCTTTTTTCCGTTTGCTCTGCCATCTCTGGATTCAGAACAGTTGCCGTCTTTTCTTATTAGAAATCATTCCAGGACTTCAAGACAGCAACTCCTAAACTTTTGATTTAGTAGCAGTCCTGCTTAGTCGTCTGGCGATGCCAAGCATTTCGGAGCCGCTGTTTGGATGACTGGGACTGACCTTCCCTGCCCTTGGTGGAATTTGCTGCACAGCTCTTGCCTATGACTTTGACATGTTTAATGTTTGAATTCCTTACCGTTAAGGGCCCCTCACTGGAGGCGGGAACTGGGACAATGTAACAATTTTTATAGAAGCTGATGTTAAGAATAAAACTTATGGTGATTCCCTGGGAGAATTAGCTATGCAAGAAATTGAGTCTTCTATAGAACGTATTACTTAAGCGGTATTAATAAGCATGAGACATGGGATCTGGGATACATCATTTAAGAAGAAAAACTTAGGGAAATTTTAGAAGCTGACAAACTCTAACTGAATTATTAGGTTTTCATGCTTTGCCCCAGAAACATGGAACTAGTGTGGACAAGGAAAAGATTCCTAATTATAAAATTAACGACAAGCCTTGGTACCCTCCTGAAGGCAAAGTAAGCAGTTTTAGAAATCTTGACATTCTTTGACTCTTTGCAGGATTGTAATAAAGACAGAGATCACACTGAAACAAGAGTTTATGGCAGAGACACAAAGAGAAACATCGTGGCTCAGTGAACTGCCTGGCTGCTGAGCAGACCTGTCAGATCAGGACTTCTCTGACTGTAGGAAGAATAAAGAGCAGAAGACAATATTTCAGAAGTCAAGGGGAAGGATGGTGCTCATATATCAGATATAAAAGAAAGAATCTAAACAAGGGACCAAGGAATTAGATTTCTGTAGAAAGATCAAATATTCCTTATAGCAGATTAATAGAATAATAGGTAGTAGGAAATAACTTCTGATCTATTAGCTTAGTCACACTTAAATAGAGACATCTGTCTAGTTTTTCTATAACCGCAAGGCTTTACAACACCAATTTTAAGGAAAAGGATATTGAGTTAAAAAGAACTGATTTTACCATAATGTTCGATTTTAGTTCTCATGAAATTTGCTTCTGTTTTGTTCCATTTACTTTGATATGCTTACGTACTCACGGAAGAGTTTAGAGAACGTCTGTACCATGAAAAGACTTTGTCATCAATGATTAAAGCCTGTGAGAGATACAGGTTGTCAGAGCAGGACAAGCCATACCGAGATGCGCTTCCTCTCTGCCCACTTCTCCTAAAATGAAACCAAGAAGTGTCCCGTGTCTGATTCCTCTATTGTGTCTGATTCCTCTGTAGCCGCTCTTGTATCCGCCCATCTTCAGACCCTGCCCTCATCCGGACGGAGCTGGACTCCGGCAGTCATCTTCATTTTTACAGTAAAGAAATTAGATATCCTGTTATTAAAAAAAAAAAAAGAAAGAAAAGAAACTTTTCAGCGAGCTCCTCTCACATCTGTCAGAAATCTACTGTGTCGTAGGATTAAGCGACTCCAGCCATCTAGTTCCCCTTTCCAGGAGCTTTCAGTGGTGACTCAGTATTGAAAACATTCAGTAGAAACATCCTGTGTAGACACTTAAGTTCCAAAAATCTGGCCCCAAATTTCTTTTCTAGGTTTGTTTCCCGGATGACCCTACATGACTGCTCTGGCCTCACAGCCTACTGTGGTCTGTTCTCACTTTCTTGTCCCTATTCAGTGGGGAATGCCCTAGTGCCCTGCTTCCGTTCTGTGAGATGCAACTCATCCGCCACTTGCTAACGCGTCTCCTAATGCCCTCCCACCAACACTTCCGTTTCTATTATCATCTTCTGTTCTTGTATCCATTTCTGCCTCTCTTCCTCTGTTATGCTTAGGTTTTGGCACCTCATCCATTTCTAGCCTATAAATCAGCATTTCTCAGTTTGTGGGTCACGAGCCTTTTGGGGGTCCAACCACCTTACACAGGGGTCGTCTAAGACCATGGAAAAACACAGATATTTACAATTCGTAACGGTAGCAAAACACAGTTATGAAGTAACAATAAAATAATTTTAGGGTTGGGGGTCACCACAACATGAGGAACTGTATTAAAGGGTTGCAGCCTTAGGAAGAACCACTGCTGTAAATGGAAGGCAGATATGCCTGTCTTTGTTTGTTGGTTTGTTTATCTGTGTGATAGTCCTGGCTCCAATATATCTTTCTACCGTACAAAAGCACAGGCGATCCAAACACGTCTATTGGATTGTATCAACAGAGGCCACACAACTAGTGAGCAAAAGAAACAGAAGTGAAACTCCCATTTCTTGGTATCTCATCTGGTATATTGGCTCAGTAAAATTAACCAGAGCTCAGGACCACAAAAATGGAGGACACTGCGGTCCGCATCATAAAATGTTTTAATATTTCCTGATCAACTTCTTTCTCATTGCAAATAATCCCCTCAGTCGCCCACCAGAAGTTGCCCTGGCTCAGCACTGATATTAGGAACAAACTTGTCAACGCTCCCCACAGGTCTCTGCTGTGTTCTTGCCTGGCTCCAGGGACTGACCTCACTGGGGCAGTGAGGGGAAGAAGGAAAGACAGACAGCCATGACACAGAGAAAAGCCAAAATCATATGGGCTGGGCTGTCTGATGGAGAAATCACAGCCCCGTGGAAGCTCAGCATATTTATTATGTACAGTTGAACAGGGAGGCAAGGTTATTACATACAGATAAACAGGGAGGCAGGGTTAATACATACAGTGGAACAAAGAGGCGGCAGGTTTAGCTTGCTGTGGGATGGTCTATATGTTAAATTGCTCTGATTGGTCAATAAGTAAAACACTGATTGGCCAGTGGCTAGGCAGGAAGTATAGGCGGGACTAACAAAGAGGAGAACTGAGAGAACAGGAAGGTGGGAGGAGTCACTGCCAGCTACCGCCATGACAAGCAGCATGTGAAGATGCCAGTAAGCCATGAGCCACGTGGCAAGGTATAGATTAATGGAAATGGATTAATTTAAGCTATAAGAACAGTTAGCAAGAAGCCTGCCACGGCCATACAGTTTGTAAGCAATATAAGTCTCTGTGTTTACTTGGTTGGGTCTGAGTGGCTGTGGGACTGGCGGGTGACAGAGATTTGTCCTGACTGTGGGCCAGGGAGGAAAACTCTAGCTACCTTAGCTAACCTCAGTGGGAGCAGTTTCTGTAAGGGAGCAGTCTTCAAGCCGTAAATATCTAGAGGGAGATGGGTATTTTCTGTATACACTGTCAATATTCACACTTAAACCAGAGGAGGGCTTTGCCACTCCCATGCTGCTGAGGCATCCGTCCTTGACATGCCCTTGCTCATGAAAACAATACACATTCACTTAGAACTCCATCTGCTCTTTACACATTCCCAGAGATCTCCTTGGAGCACTTTATGAGTTAGGCGTCTGTGTGCCTGTACTTCTAATTGGCAATGGCACCTGTAACTCACCTTGAGTCTGCCCTTGAATACTAGATCCATTTTGCCGAGACAAAGGACTGCCCACATGTCTAGGAACTTACATTTCCCCAGGGTGGCCTTTTGCAGATGATTTCCTGGTATGTGCTAAAGTATGAGTGAGTTGGTGTGAAAAACCACCTACCTGCCTAGCCTCCAGACGAGATAGACTGGAGTCGAATTTCTGTTTCTGAGGCTGTTCCGCTGCAGATCAAGGAGAGCTGGGACTTCAAACCTTGGCTCACATGTTCCGGTCCCATGCCCCACATCTCCCTCAGTTTTCTCCTGGGGGCACTTCCTTAGTATGCCAATTGGGCATGAATTCTCACCTCAGGGTCTTCTCCTGAGGCACGTGTTTTGTTTCAGACCATAGAAGACTCAGCAAGAGTTAACGTTGCGCCTGAAAAAATTAAACTCCAGTGGGAAAGTCTCATCTGTGGACAATTTACTTTCCTGGGTGACTCTCTTTGACTAACAATCAGGAGTATCCAGAGTTCAAAATGTGTACAGGACATGATATGAGCAGCCTGAGGTCACTGACAGTCTCAAGGTTAAGTTGACTGAATTGAGAGAGGTCTAGACGATTAGGGAAGAACAGCTCCGGGAGGTCTGTGAGAGTTTGTTTCTAGTATTGATTAGATTGTGAAGGCTCTGCCTTGGTCAACGCTATAATCCATTGATAGATTCAAAATGTGCACGGGAGGTGGTGGGTCTGAGGAAGCTGGAGTGACTTGGAGGATGGGTCATGAGAGGTACTCCTTTGGAAGGTGTAGCTTGGCCCTAGTCCCTTCCTGCTTCCAGGTTGTCATGGGGTGAGTTGCTTTTGTTGTGAGGATCTTTCTGGAATAGGCCTCTGACACCAAGGAGAGTGGAAGAGAGAAAGTGTCACCTATAGGCCACAGGCTTGGGTCCCAAGTCCTGATAATATTCCCCTTTTATTCTCTAGAACTGCAAGGAGTGGGGACAAGCACCGGAGATTTTACAGACACACACATGGCCAGCAGAGGATTGTTCAGGGCAATGGCCCATTGTTTCAGCTATTTCTCCAGGTTTTCTGTTTCTAATAGCTGGTGAAGACATGCTTGGCAAATAGGCAATGTAAGCAGCGCTTTAAGTAAATCACTTTAAACGAGGAAATAAAATCAGTAAATCAGTATCTAATTCAACAATTTTTTCAACCTTATTCTATTTCACTTTTCTCCACAATGCCCTTGTCCCGTGATGTTTCCACACAACAAAAACAATGGGGTCAACTGACCAAGGACTACCTAAAATCAATGGAGTCAGCTGACCAAGGACTACCTAAAATCAATGGAGTCAGCTGACAAAGGACCGACACCTCTGAACTGTGAACGCAAATAAGTCTTTTCTCCCTAAATTGTTGTCTTAAGCATTTCGTCATGCAGACGAAAGGTCTGACCGACACACTTACGTTGCATCCTTACAGTCCACATTTAGACTCATCTCCTGGTGATTCTAGCTGCCCAACTCGTCAGATAGGAAAGGTGGGCGAAAACTCTCGCCATCATGGAGAACTCTTGTCACTGGTTAATTGAGTGGCATTTGACCTGGTCTACTTTCTTTTGTGGAAAAAAAATGTTCCTGCAGCACAGACAGGGTTTAGGAAGCAGAATGTGGGCTGTCGAGGTGACTCTGCGGGTAGACGTGTGTGCTGTGCAAGCCTGCTGATGTGAGTTCTGATGGTGTGTGAATCCAGTGCCTAGAACCCAGGCTGGAAGAAAATAACTCAGTCCTGAAAGTTGTCCTCTGACCTCCACGTACACACTGTGATACACTCATGCCCACGTTACATACATATGTTACACACACACACACACACACACACACACACACACCACATAAATGATTAATGAAATTTATAAAAAAAATTTAAAAGAAGCAAAATGTCTGTGGAAAACCTTGGAAGTGATTGACTGTCACCTCACGTTTGCCAGCATTCTCTGGAGGCTAGGACGCTCATATTACCTAATCGCAGAAGCATTTTCTCTGAAAGAAACAGGGATGGGGTGGGCCACCATCAAAGGTGCCGCTCTCTTCCCAGGGGCCCCCTGTTGAGTGATCCTGTGATACTTAACTCTTACGCAATTGCTGCTGGGAGCACCTGCTTCCCTTTCTGAGATGATGAGGTCTCTGAGGGGAAACTGAGTTCTTTGCCTGTGGCTGTTCTCCAAGAGCCTGGCACATGGCGTAAGCAGGTGCATCCGCCCATCCTGACTATACACAGGAGCCTATGGCTGAGAGTAGGTTTCCAGAATCTGACCGTGTAGGGCTTGTCTTCTTGGGAATAAATGCAGATCAGAGTTTAGTGGGGCTCTCTTGGTGCAGAACACAGTGGTCCCGTGGCCGCCACGTGCTGTTTCTACCTTGTGCTAGCTGGTTTTATGTCAACTTGACACAAGCCAAAATCATCAGAGAGAAGGGAGCCTCAATTAAGAAAATACCTCCATAAGACTGGGCTATGTGCAAGCCTGTAGGGCACTTTCTTAACTAGTGAGTGCTATGAGACAGCCCATTGCATTGTGGGTGGTGCTGATGGTCCTGGGTTCTATAAGAAAGCAGGCTGAGCAAGCCATGGGGAGCAAGCCGGTAAGCAGCACCCCTCCTTGGCCTCTGCATCAGCTCCTGCCTCCAGGTTCCTGCCGTGTCTGAGTGCCTGTCCTGACTCCCTTTGATGATGAACAGTGATGTGGAAGTGTAAGCCAAATAAACCCTTTCCTCCCCAGCATGTTTGTGGTCATGGTGTTTTACCACAGCAACTCTAACTAGAGCATGCCTGTTCCCAGGGTGAATGTCAGTAAGAAGCTTCATGGAGAATTCCAGGGAGACACAATTTTCCTTAGACCTAGGGAGTCTTGGGGAATGTTCATGGCTCAGCCTTTAAGAGTCCTTATAAAAGAAGTCAATTTGATGGGGTCTAAATTCACTGTTCTGAAACCTGTAAGACTGAGCAGTGGGTTAGGTTAACAGTCTTATTTTATCTGAAGTCTCTGGTCCAGAAGAATGGGCCCTGGAAGAAGGGTTTGGAAGGAAGGGAGGGAGGGAGAGAGAGAGGGAAGGAGGGAGGGAGGGAGGGAAGAAGGGGCCTCTGCCTATGATTTATCTACCTACCTCTAAAGTGATGGTACCAAACACCAGGTTAAGTTAGATGCCATGAGAGATGCCTTCTCTCCACCCCTGACCCATGTCTTTGAGCCCCCTGAGTCAACCCATTGATATGGTTCTTTCTCCAGCAGTATGGAAGAGTCACAGAATCCTCATGACAGCCACCAACAAAACCATTTTCCATCAGGATCAAGTGCTCAGGAAAGGATGCCATGAGCAAAAAAGAGGAGACCGGAGTCATCTGCTTTCACTTACTGTGCGTGCCCCGAAACTGTAGAGGGGGTTTGTGAAGACTACTATTTTTAACGCTCTCCTCTGCTCTACCTCATTCCTTAACAGCTTCAATGACCTTTGTTTGCCAAAGCATAATTGAAAGCAGCAACCTCCTCCCCTGCCCGGTTTCCCAGATGTTAGGAGAATGGAATGTTGGCCCAAAGGAACGTTGCACAATAGTTAGGCTTTAACTTATGGCCAAAGGACTGATGCACTGCTTGGCAGGTTCTGTAAGTGAACCTGATGCTCGGCTTTACCTGCCGGGTGTCCCACGACTTACGCGATTCAGTGGGCCTTAGAGTTGCTGTCCACATCAGGCTCATGCCTTTTTTGGGGTGCTTTTGTTGGCCTGACAGCATATTCCGGGGTCCAAGTTTGGAAAGAGTTATACCTTCAGATTTACTTTTTCATTTTTTCCCCTCATTTGCTTAAACTGGCTCCAAAACAATTTAAAAAAAAAAAAGTTGCATGAGCCATTTTTCAAAATGTACGGCCATCTTCCTGTCACTAGAAAGCTGCTTTGGACCCTAAATTCCAAAGAGGCAAAGAGTCCCAGTACAAGTTTCTGTTGCTGCCCCGAAGCAACCCTAGTCTCTGCCAATTGCCCTTTTAAGGGATTACCTTTGGCTTTTTAAAAAAATCCATTAGCTGGAGAATGTTGGGTGTGAGGGTTTTGAAACAAGCATAAATCCGTAAACTGACAAAGTTATGAGGTTGCCAGCTTCCACAGTTCATCAGTCTTTTCTCTGATATCTATTTATTGAGCATCTATTGTCTTTCCAGGAACCACATGCTAATTTAAGCTAAATTTAATTTTATTTCAAGGTAAATATCAATTTATTATTGCCTTCTGGACCATATGTATTATAGAAACATGAACATGCACTAGATTTCAAGATAATCCTCTTTAAATATGTTTATTCCAATAGATTTCAAGCTGACTGGTTCTATGAAAGAAGCAAAAGGCTTTTGGTAAATAATTATGCAAGTCTTCCTTCTCAGATATCTTTTGTTTAAACTTCTTTCTCCTTGATAATCGTTGGAGTTACACAAAAGATGAAATTAAGCAAGAAGATCCAATAATACCCTAAATGCACGTCTGTGTTTAACAGACGTCTTACAGGCTGTTGCCCCCGGTACAATGATTTCTGATGGGAAAATAAACAGTAATCGAGGCCTCTGGAAAACAACAGTGTCCTGGAAGAAGTCATGAGCATCGCTGTGAAGTTTCCTCTATGGTTAATACATGATGCTTTGTTTCATTCTGTGTTTCTGTAATGCTAGGGATTGAACCCAGGGCCTCTCACTCATGACTGCTCTGTCACCGAACAGCATCTTCTACACTCATTCTTGACTCACCTTCCTCGATGTAGTAACCCAGAGCCTGTGGCAAAGTGAATGGATGCTCTTTTTTTATTTATAAAATATATATTATGTCTCCAGCTTCACACTGTTGCCACCTCATGCGGGAATACTGAATGAGCCTGATCTTTCATGTTCAGTTTGTTTTTGTTTTTGTTTTTGTTTTTTTAGAAGCACTTAGTAAACCACTTAAGTGATATGAGGAATTTACGCGAAAACACTTAAATGTCGTTTGTCAACATTTAAGTCGCACTGAGCAGTAGCAAAGGAAGACACTATGTTTGGTGTCATTTATTCAAGGTGACTGGGATGCAGTCTTGAGAAGCGTGCAGTCCAGCAAGGCCAGCAAACTTCTGTGCAGAGAGAGAGCTGCCTCTACCTGGCCTGTGTGGAGGAAGGGAGGGTCAGGGAAGTTGATATCGGGGAGGTGACTCCTGGGACTGAGCTGATTCTGGGAAGAGGAGTAAGCGTGAGTCAGAAGGATTAGGTGAGAGAGGGAAGTGAAGACGTTGATTATTCAAAAGTAAAAGTCAAGCAATGAACAGAATGAATAGGCAAAATACTGTTAATGGTAGAATTTACCTGTTTAGAAAAGATACTTTCATTCAAATAGTATAAAAAATAGTATGGATGATACTTCATATAATAACATTTCACTTTAAAAAGATTAGAAAGCAACTAGGTAATATCCACTACAAACGTGTGTGCACAGAGAAATGGAGTTGGAACTGAGCCGGAAGCCAGTAGCAGAACTGGCTCCTAAAACTTTTACATTTACGCCCAGCCCAGCGCTGCCCCCAGCCCAGGGTGGAGATGCATCAGTTTTGCATAGAGCAAACTTTAACGCAGTCTCACAACTGTCCGGAGTGATAAGTTGGCTGCTGAGTGCTCAGCCTTAATGACACATTAACATTGAGCCCGTCAAGGGCCGGTGAATGCTATGGAAGTCAGAGAAGAAAAACCAAAAGAATCACAGAATGGAGAGGGGCGCCATGAAATGCTGTCTCCTGCATACAGCACAGCTGTAGCCATTGCCAACAGTGGCTGTGGCTACCTGCACAAGAACTGCGTGTACACACACACACACACACACACACACACACACACACACACACACGAGCATGCTCATATGCATATACATCAGTAGGAAGGACAATAGTTCAGAAGAAAGGAGCCAGCATAAAGTAGAAGAGGAATGTGTGGTGGTATTGTGTTCCCCAAAATATTGTGCACTCTAATAAACTTATCTGGGGTCAGAGACAGAACAGCCACAATATTAAACATAGAGGATAGGCAGTGGTAGCACACGCCTTTAATCCTAGCATTCCAGAGGCAGAAATCCATGTGTTCAAGGATATAGCCAAGCATGGCAACTCACGCCTTTAATCCCAGAAAGCGAGCCTTTAATCCCAGGGAGTGATGGCAGAAAGCAGAAAGGTTTATAAGGCGTGAGGACCAGAAAGTAGGAGCATTTGGCTGGTTAAGCATTTAGTTGATTAAGCTTCTAGGCTTTGAGCAACACAGTTCAGCTGAGATTCATTCTGGATGAGGACTCAGAGGCTTTCAGTCTGAGGAAATAAGACCAGCTGAGGAACTGGCGAGGTCAGGTAGCTGTGGCTTATTCTGTTTCTCTGATCTTCCAGCAGTCACCCCAATACCTGGCCTCAGGTTCGATTTTATTAATAAGAACTTTTAAGATTCCTGCTACAAATAAGAGAAGGTAATAGTGATCATGAGCACACACATTCTCTACATGTATATAATTACCAAAAATAAGTAATAAAAAATGTGTGTACACTTTGATCTATTATTCCACTCCTGAGAACCTGGCCTATAAAAATAAAATAAAAATCACATGGGCCTGTAAGTACAAAGACATTTATCACAGCTTTACTCTTGATGGGAAAAGTCTGGAAACAAAGTGAATGTCGGTCAATGGGGAAGAGGCTGGTGAACAACTGTGGTCTTGCTCACACCATGTAATAACATGGAGCCCTAAGACAGACTGAATCACAGCTGTTCAAGTTGACTTAAAGGGATTTCTGCAAAGACCACTGGGTAAGGAAAGCAAATTCTAGAAAGTCATATGAACATGATCCCATCTTTGTAGGAAAAACATAAACCTGTACCAAATGTATGCACATAAATGTGCTTGTATTTAAACAGGATTACATGAGCATTGACAAAATTTCGGGGGGGATACAGAAACGGAAATGACATCATTTCCTTTGGAAGACAGTTTGTGTGAGAAAAAGGGGCGGAGGGGAAAGGCAGAAGGCTGGAGACACAGCTTAGTGACAGTGTGCTTGCCTAGTATGTACCGGGTCCTGACTTTGAGCCCCAGAGCCAAAGAAGAAAAAGAAAAGAATGTGTGTGGAAGGAGAAAGGATTGGGAATAACTTGTGTATCTATCTATCTATCTATCTATCTATCTATCTATCTATCTATCTATCTATCTATCTATCCATCCATCCATCCATCCATCCATCCATCCATCCATCCATCCATCCATCTATCTATCTATCTATCTATCTATCTATCTATCTATCTATCTATGTGTGTGTTTATAAATATGTATGTACAGTACATGTGTATACATGTACACATACATAAGAAAGGAAGGAGTACAAACTGTGGGCCATTCCAGGCAGATTAAGAACCTTGTTGGTAGACGAGTGGTGATGGCGTATGCCTTTAATCTCTGCACTAAGGAGGCAGGGGCAGGTAGATCTCTGAGTTCGAGGTCAGCCTGGTCTACAGAGTGAGTTCCAGGACAGCCAGGGTTACACAGAGAAAATCTATCTCAAAAAACCAACCAACCAACCAACCAACCAACCAACCAACCAACCAACCAACCAACCAAACACCTTCTGTGAAATCACCATCCCATTTGGAATATCACAAGAGATCTCGGTGTAAGCTGAGGTCATAGACAATCTTTTACTCCTTCACTCGTATCTGGTACACCTACCGGACACCTTTAAAAAGGTACATGGGGTAGATCACCCTCCTATTCAAGCTGACAGATGTCCTTTCCTTGAAGAGTTTCTCCCCCATGTCTTGACACAGCTACAAAGATTTCCTCCCCACAGGACGAAGTTAGCATTCAGGTCAGGACTGTGTGAGTAATGAAGGTCTCTGTTTGGGCAGCTGAAACCCAGTGAAAGACACTAGTCCAACTGGGCCCTGACTCATCTCTGCCATTTGAATATACTGACTTTACTCCTGAATGTCAACAGTTGCATGAGAGGCCCTGCTGTGTGCCTTGGAGGAAAAAGAAACAAATGAACAAGAAGCTTCATGAAGAACCTTGAAGCCCACATGCCAACTATGTGATGCCCCTCTCTCCCCTGCTCCCCTGAGGCTCGTAAGTAAAAGTCTCTCCTGTGTCTAAGTGAATAATACACCTTTCATGGACACAGGAATGCGTTTACCACATCAATTTTATAGACTGCTTCCTGAATGTCATACCTGTTGTGGTCACAGTCAAAACGAACTATAACTGCAGATGAGATACAGAGGAATCATTGTTAGCTTGAAAACTGGGCTGAGAGGCAGAGAGAGAGAGAGAGAGAGAGAGAGAGGGACCAGCCAGTCTGAACCACAGGGATGACATAAGTTCTTAAATACAGGTGAGAGAACCCAAAACCACGTTCAGTCAGAGGCTGGGGGGAAGTGGCCTTCCATACGTAAAATTGGATAAACACACAAACCAAAAGACAACAGTAGGTAGGAAGGAAAGATGGGGACAAAGGTTTGGACCTTATCCAGGAGCCTCTACAGAAGGCGAGGACAGGCTGGCCACTGCCTGCTTACTGTGGCGTTAATGACAACCAAGGGCTTGGTTGTTGTTGTTACAGACTCACTGTGTAGCCTCGAACTTGTGTTTCCCCTGCCTTTGGCTCCTGAGCGCTAGGATTACAGGTTTGTGCCACCATGACCAGCTCCAATCAAGAGTTTTTGATGGGACCTATCAGCTAGCATTGGGGGGAGAGGTGGGAGCTACGGTACAGCGCTCTAAGATGTGGTCTCTAGATCCATCCAGGCTGTGCTCTACAGGTCTGTTCCGTACTGGGCACAACTTACTTAACTTCTTGTGCCTCAGTTTCTCCATCTGTATAAGAGCTGACAGTTATGATGATGGTGTTGTCTATAACAAAAGGCTACTGGACAAGATAAAATAGATATTAAATAGCGATACAGTTATGTGGGGTGTTTACCCACCACCCCCACAGTTCCCCAGAGTTTTCTTGAGTGCGAGCAGCAGGAAATATTAGATAGGAGGATTTATTGCGGAGAATATTGCGGAGATAAACAGATAGAAAATAAAGGATAGCCTCGAGAGGGCCTGGAACCTATTCCAACGGGCCCCGACTGTCTCTGCCCCAGGGTTTTTATAGAGATGCCAAGGGGTGGAGCAAAAGACCTCCTCCCCCAGCACAGCCAAGTGCAGACCATCTCAGACACCTGCACTCAGGCCCGTGATCCTAATCATCCTCTATGTGGACCTGCTGGGTAAAGCCACAAGGAACCCGAGAACGGGCTCCCACACAGTTGTTGTACAGTAGGCAGCCACGAAGAGCTAGCTATCATTTCCTGTAAGAAGAGATGATGATCTACATATATAACTATATATATATATATATTGGTATATATGTATGTATATATACACATACATGTGTATATGTGTAGCTCATCTATGTACACACACACACACACACATATATATATATCAATAACAATTAGTGAAAAATGAGGTTATGAATTTGAAGGAGAGCAGGGATGGTTTGGAGAGACAAAGGGAAAAGGGAAAAATATTGCAATTATAGTCTCAAAAAATTTTTAATGAGGAAAAAAAGAAGAGATGAGTAGGCAGATGGTAGTAGAATCTCTGGATCCCGTCTTCTGGAGGCAGGTAAAATGTTTAAATGTTTGGAACAAAGGAAACAGAAAAACAAAACAAAACCAAAAAACATGTAATATCTGCAAAGCCCCTGAGACAAGTCCCTGCCAACCCAGGAAGTTTGCTTGGCAGCTGGTTAATGTTTTTGTTAGAGGATACTGTCTCAAAAGTGGAAGGGGAAGCGGGGATGCCTTTTAAAAGCCTTCTCCTGGTTTATCATTTCTAACCCAAAGTCACTGAAGGGCAAAGAAGCTAGCAGCCTCCCTGAACTTGTCTGTGGTATGTTGGCAATGCAGTGTTAATTTATATCATATATATGTGTGTATGTGTGTGTGTGTATACACAGAGAGGAGGGGGAGGAGAGAGAGAGAGAGAGAGAGAGAGAGAGAGAGAGAGAGAGAGAGAGAGAGAGAGAGAGAGAGAGAGAGAGAGAGAGAGACTCAAAGAGGCCTAACAGAGTTAGGTCACCTTGGCAGAGAACACAGGAAATGTCTGAAGTCTGCTCGAGTCCGTCTGGAGTAAGAAATACGGGGACAAGAAAATCCCTTTGAATTTTCCTCTTCCCGCCTTGATGTTCTTCTGGTATCTGATCCTTCTATTTTTTTTTTTTTTTGATTGATCTAGTGGGACTTGGATGAAAGAAGCGGCTGAGCAGCAAACTTCAGTGAACAGGGACCAACTCTGATAGGTAGAATTGGAAATTAAAACAGCTTGTCTAAAGTGGAGCAGGGCGTATGTACTAAATTCTTTCAAAACACACTCCAGGTTCTCAACACGGCTTACTGGTAGAGCATTTGCTTGGCATGCGTCCTGATTTCAATTCTCAGTACCCCAAAACAAATGCAAAATTCTGGGTGCAGGAGCATACACATGTAATCACAAGACTGGATTTGGAAGTAGAGGCAGGAGAATCACATAAATGTTTAAAGTCATACTATATAATAAGTACTGGGCCAGCTGGGCCTTCAGGAGACTCTGTCTCAAGACAAAACTTCAAAATATTTGCATTATTTTTCCATCAATTCTGTTTTTAAGAATTTATCCTGGAAAAAAAAAATAGATGAGCAAAAACATTTAAATGCTATTCCAAGATGTTTGCTGTAATCTTGTGTTTTAAAGTTGCATTTATTTATGTGTTTGTTTGTTTGTTTATTGAGTCTGTTCTTGCATGCCTGCAAGTGTGCATGCTGAAATCAGAGAATAACTTACAGGCGTCACCAGTGAGTCCCAGGGATTGAACTCAGGCAATGAGTCTTCGCAGCAAGCTCCCTTACCCACTGAGCCATCTTGCTGACCCTGCAAACTTGATTTTAGGGATCAAAAGTTGCAGACAACACACATTTCCAACAATAGGAGGTTTGTTGAACAAAATATGGTACATGCAATTTTTCAAGCTTCTCAAGAAGCTTAGAACATAGTTTTATGAAAATATTTATTGATGTGGGAAAATGTTCATAAATCAGTAGCAAGTGAAATTTGAAGAAAGTCTCAATGGGAGTAGAGGAATCAATGTTCGGGGACTCCCACTTCACTCATGCATTTTAATATACAGAAGGAGTGCTTCTAACATGGAAAAGGAAATGGTAGTCTATGAGGTATAGTAGAGATAGGAAATGGGAAGAAGAAATGAGTGCCTACCACATATTCCCACCCTCTTAACTCTAGTTTCAACTGCAGGCTTTCTCAGTTCAAGTGTTCGCTCCCAGGGAAGCTCTGACCCTTTGTGTGATATTACTTGGAAATGGCCTTTGGGAGTTAATTGAGTTTTCAATTATGTTAATGAGGGCAGGGCCTTCAAGAATTGAAGGAGATAGATAGATAGATAGATAGATAGATAGATAGATAGATAGATAGAGGACAAGGAGGTACTAGCTACCTGAAGCCAGGAAGCAAGCCCTCACCAGAACCAGACCTGCTGGTACCCTAAGCTCAGACTTCCTCCGCCTCTTACCCAGTTCCCAGACTATTTCCATACATTTACATATTGTTACAGAACTACACCTGTTTTCCTGGTTCCAAACTCTATTACTCAGCTTGGGATGCCACAAAGAAGATGGCCATGGAATAGATAACCTAGACAACAGAAATGGACTTTCTCACAATTCTGGGGGGCTGGGGGGGGGACTGCTGAATGTACTCAAAATGGAGATGGCTGGCGATGGACACGGTGAAAGTCGACTCTCATCATGATTCGGGGTGGAATATTCAAGACTCTTTGATAAGGGAAGCCAAAGAGGCAGAAGGGCACTCCACAGCAACCCTACCCCTGGTCAGAGCTCATCCTCTGCACACCCATTGATTCATCCTCCTGTCTACCTGATGTGGTGGCTAAGGGGCCTGCATATATATATACACATATACATATACATATACATACACATATACATGTTAAGATGATTCATTCTCTTGTAGACTTATGGGTCTTTCTTTCTCTCTTGGACAGGTTCTTGTTATGTAGTCTTGGCTGGCCTAGAACTCTCTATACAGACTCTCAAACTTACAAGGCTCTTCCTGCCTCTGCCTCCTGAGGGGTAGAACTATAGGCATGAGGCACCATACCCATCTTATATATAAGGTTGGATAAGCTAGCCAAGGGCACCAGACAGGTCCCCATGATTCTCTTCTCTACTGAGTTCTGAAACTAAAGGGATAAGATGTGTGAGCATCTGGCCTATGCTATCCAGCAATGCCAGGCACAGTTCCGAGATGGAATTGTCCCAAGCCAGGCATAGTTGAACATCAGCATTCTTCTCCTTTCAGGAAATGGAGCTCATGGGGACAACAAAAAAAGTGATGGTATCTTCCCCACCTGCTGAGCCATGGAGGTACTGAGAGAATCCCAGGTAGCTTCCCTGGGACAAATTCAGCATGATCTGGCAGATTCCACACGGAAGGGCCATGGGGTGCAGCTCTCTAGTACAGGATCTTCTTTTTTGGCGATGCTAATTATAGAGGAAGCAGTACACACACGTGCCAATCTCAATGCTCTTGCTGTACTCGGTATCCTGGCATCCACAACGCGTACAGGCGGAACTTGGTCCCTCCCTGAAGTCCTGACGAGTGATCAAGAGTGTCAGGAATCACCAAGAGGGAAGGTGCTGGACCTGGGAGGCTTCTCTTCCTCAGATGGCAAATCCCAGCTGAGCTCCAAAAAGGGTTTCTCCAGGGCTGGGGAGGAAGTGGATCAACACATTGCGGTTGTGGCAGGGGGGGGGGGGCGGGGCATAGTCTCATAAGAACACTGCTTGCAGGTTCTAATGGGCAGTCAGGAACTGGGAAGTCATTGCAAGGAATCTCACGGGCCATCTTGGTGAAGGCCAGGCTTCATCCCAGGGTCACCATCTTAGGGAAGAGGAAATCAGAATCTCTCATCTAAGAAGATCGATTGTTCAAGATCCAGTGAAGGATTGATTCTAGCGAGGGACTCACGGCCTGGCACCAGCCACGTTCTCCTGAAGTACTTGGTAGTAGTAGGGTTGGTTTCACGTTTGATTTATTCACCATTGGCCACTTCTAGATCTCCATCCCATGATCCAACTGCATCTCATACCCATAGCCATGTAAACACCACACCTTCTTCACTTAGCCCGGATATATTACTGTAACCAGGGGTCCGAGGCCACAGTAACTAACGTCATCACCTAAGCTGACAGATCTCAGAATGGGTTAAGTTCTTGAAGAAAAGAAAGGTTCCCAGACTGGGGGTGTAGCTCAAAGATCGAAAGTTCAGTGCTTGCCCAAAGTGCCCAAGGCCCTGGATTTCATCTCCAGTCCCAGAGGAATAGGGAAGCCAGGCTTTGCCCCAATGCATTGTGTGACCTTAGGTGAGTCGGTTCACTTTCTGGTCCTCAGTTTTCTTACAGATCTGTAAAGTGAGCTAGCTGAATCACACTACTCATAAAATTCCTTGCACTGTTGACTGTCTGACTGAATGCACTTGCTTCTCGAGGGTGCAAGAGAGGAAGGTAGATTGGGATCGTAGACTCCAGGTATACATCTCATCAAGGAGAGAGATAGCAGCCATGTCAGAAATTTCCATTTTTCCTTTAGAGCACAAACGGACGTGTTTTGGAAATCTCTGAGGGATGGGGATGACATAATTATTAGTTCTCTACTTAATAGGTGCTTTGTGAGTGAGTGCTCCTTGAGAAACGCCTACAAGGGTGGTGATTAAGCCAAGGAGGATCTCAGAGTCACCCGAGCACTGAGGGGAAGTGACTCACGCACGCGCTCTGTAAACATTTATGAAGCATACACCTGATTTATCACCAAGTAAAAGTTCTGAGGCAGTAGGGTACCCATGCTACCCTCCATCCTCAGACTCACCGAGAGCTCATTATTCAACCAGAGTCTCTGGGTGAATTCTTCCTCAAGAAGCAGGAATTTCAACGCTGATTCTTGGCATGGGTTAATGGTGTGTGCATGCGGCTGACAGAGCCTCAAATAGCAGTTGAAGGTCTTAGGAAATGCTAAATCTTCAAATGTCTAGTACCAAGTAAAAGAAGGGATCTAATACCAGCTCAAAATCATATCAGTAGGGGGACCGAATTGTCTATGTCCCCAGTTTTCCGTACATGCTTTTAGAATGTTGGAAATCCCGGGATTTCTGAGTATACCTCACATCCTGGCGGTGTTCATGATGGCACTCTATTTTCCTCCTCAGTGCTGGGGATTGAACCCAGGGCCTTGACCAAGCTTGGTGATTGTTCTACCCCTCAGCCACACCTCAGGATGATGTTCACAAAACTGAGTCATTTTCTCACCACTCCAATCAATTATTTGTTTTCATTTTTTGTATTCCTCTCCAGGATTTCTCTGTATGGATATGTAATTTTTTGTTTGGTTGACTTGTTTTGTTTTGTTGTTTTTCAAGACAGGGTTTCTTGGTTTCCAGGGCTGTCCTGGATCTCGCTCTGTAGACCAGGCTGGCCTTGAACTCACAGAGATCCACCTGCCTCTGCCTCCTGAGTGCTGGGATTAAAGGTGTGCACCACTGCCCAGCCAGATATATAATTTTTATGTATATTCCATTCCATAGCTGACATATGTTTTGGGGCCCTGCTTTTTTCCCTCACATTATGGCTGAGAGTTGACCCTAACATTACCTCATCGTCTTTATAAACGTCTGCTTATAATGACTCTACAGTGTTCTACCACATAAATATATGCACAGGTTTAGAAAAAATACATACTTTATAGAGCTGTCCTAGGTATCCCATCCCCAGTCACCAGTCTTTGCTAAGAGCAGGTTCTGGGATTCGATAGCTGATCTTATGTCACTTGGCACACAAACTAGAGTCATCTGAAAGGAGGGAACCTTGAGAAAATGCCTCTATAAGATCCGAGTGTAAGGCAATTTCTTCATTAGTGATTGAAGGGGGAAGGCCCACCCCATTGTGGGTGGGGCCATCCCTGGGCTGGTGGTCCTGGGTTCTATAAAAAAGCAGGCTAGGCAAGGCCATGAGGAACAAGCCAGCAAGCAGCATCCGTCCACGGCCTCTGCGACAGCTCCTGCCTCCAGGATTCTGCCCTGTTTGAGTTCCTGCCCAGGCTTCTTTTGATGATGAACAACATGTTGATGTATAAGCCAGATAAACCCTTTCCTCCCCAAGTTGCTTTTTGGTCATGGTGTTTTGTTGCAGCGATAGAAACCCTAACTAGGACATGGGAAGACCCAAGACTCTCATCTAATGTTTAAACTCGCTCAGTGACAACTGGATCCTTGGGACAAATCCTTCCTTGCCTTTTCCTTGGATAGAGATGGTTTTGGAACAGTCTATATTTCAATTACTGACATCAATAATACTAACAAGGTTTCATAGCCTCTTTTCCCCAGGGAAAGATTAGGAAAGAAGCCGAGGCTTGCTGGGAAGTGAATGGAACAGAAGTCTGGTCATATGACCCAATCATCCAACCTCCAATCTGGCTCACTTCATGGTGTTTCCTAGTTATTACCGCTGTCTGTGTTTTCAGTGGAAAATTGAGGTCACTGGAGGTTAGTGTCTGGCCAAAGTTCAAAATGCCAGCCTATGGTGAGTCTACCTGAGAATTCTTGTCTCTTGGCTCACTGCACTGAAATGATGTCTCTCATCAGAGCACTTAGAGACACTCATCCAGAGCCGCCCCAGACTCCCACAGTTGGGCTGACCTCCCAGGTCAAGGCCACAGGCTGTTTCTAGGATGGGCTTTGCTGCTCTTACTGTTCATAACCCTTCCCACCAAACCAAAGAGACCCAAGCTGCTCCATTCCAAAGTTACAAAGCATCTACCTACTCTTCATCCTTCAGGGATGACTCACCATTCCCCCATGCCCACCTGCGGGACTGACCAACAGAAAAGAAGAGAGCTCTTTGTGACTTTTATGGGGCCCTTTGAGATAGGGAAGCATGCTTGGCAAGGTAGTGTAATGTGAAGCATCGGGGTGGAAACATCTGTTTGGCTTTGACTCCAGATTCTCTTTGCAGGGCTCGCAATAGCCCACGCAGGGCCTCTGTTCACATTAGGAAAGTGGGTTCCCTCTGGGTGGGTGCAGCCCTACATGGGGAGCTGGGACAGTATATCGGAGGGTGGCACCTTTCTGAGTAGTTAATATCTTGCAAGGCTGTATGTAGCTGCTCTGTCCATCTCGTACTGTTTGGTGACTCTGAAGCTGCTCACTTTCTGAGCCTGTTCCCCATCTATCATAGAAACACATCATAGTACCTACTTCAGGAGTCGCTAGAGAGTTAAGGGAGCGCCAGTGTGTAAGGCACGTCTCAGGAGTAAGCATGTATTTGACAAAATGGTAGCTGTAATTCTTAGCTGATAAGGTTATGGCTTGGCTTTATAAAGAAAAAAAAAGGGGGGCCTACCCCTTTCTCGTGCTCTCTTGAGAGGCTTGGTTTGTCTAGAAATGTATTTTGTAAATGGAAGATAATTATGGAAAAAAGGGAGGGGCACTCATAATAGATTGCTTGTTATCATTTTAATGTAAATGGATTTCTTTTTCTTTGCTTGCACCATCTGAGGCCGGCATATCTGATATGGATTTCTAATTGCCTATTTGGTTGGAGAGAGGGTAATTTATAAGTCCACACCCTGACACGCCCGCGCCTCTGGAGAACACTTGCAGTTTCTTTGGATGTCTTCTTGGGCATCAGGATAGACGACCTCATTCGAGTCGTTGGGTGAATGTTGTTCTACGCCCGCGTAGTCCAGGAGCGTCACAAGTGACTCATTCAAAAGCCAACACCGAGGAATGTGTCCGATTTGCATAGCCTCATAAATGAGCCTCCTCAACTGGTTTGGAAAAAAAAAAAGAAAACCCATTTTAAAGAGCTGTCTTGTAGTCACTGGTCCAGGTCAGGTCCCAGCATGCTCAGGGGCGGCTCTCAATGCTGTCCAAGCTGCAGGACCAGAGAGACACCGACTTTCATTGTTTAATCTTGGTTGGAAGGAGACACTCTAATGCAGCCCAGGGAGTGGGGGGGGGGGAACCAACAACCTGACAATGAATAAATAGAATAGCATTTGTGTGTTCTTAACGTCACCCGAGGGCAAGGATGGACTGTAAGTAAGTTCACCTAAAACGGGATGCCTGCCTCTTCTTGATGAGCTCTCATTCACTGTCTTCTGGGGCATTTGGCTTTCTTAACTTAGTATGCTGCTTTCAAAGGCAGCCTGTTGTCTTTAATAACTCTGTGGTTTTCTTGCCTGGAGTAGTCCTTTCCACTGGTTTCACAGAATATTTTACAATCAAGTCATTACACCAACAAACAAGTGTAAACTTTTGCATCGAGAACTCACCACGAGTCTGAGGGGAGCCCACTTGCCTAGCAACTCTAAAAGAAGAGACAAGAACAGTCAAAGTCCTCCCAAGAAAACCTTAACAGAGTATTCCGGACGCTGAGGCAGGAGGATCCTGAGTTCAAGCTGATTGGGGATGGCTACGTAGTGAGTCCCTGTCTTCAAACAGACAAACGAAGAAACTCAATAAAACAAAACCAACAACAACGATATATATAAAAAAAAAAGCCACCACTAACAACAACAACCAGAGCAACGCCCCCTGCCCCCCGCCCCTATCCAAAGCAGAGAACACTGAAAAACTCAGAGACTCATTGTTAACGTGGTGGCATGCCCAGCTCTGGTCCCTCAACCCCTTCTGCTCAGAATCAAAGGAGATGGAAGCAAATCTGGAGATGTAAACACAGGATGGGTAACCTGAGCTGGGCCCTCAGGGCTCCAGCCTTGGTAACCTTGACGACTCTTCCTCACAGATGTCCGCTTGCAGAAGTGAATGCTGGCGAGCATTTGTTTTCTGGGCAGAAGAAGAGAGGAGTTTTGTGTCTGGCAGAAGCGAGATGGGGAGAGTGGCTGAGGAAACCAAGGGGAGAGGATGTTATCCGCTGTCTCTTGGCCACCCCCTCCGTACAGTACTCACAGCAGGTCGTGTGGACTGGCAATGCTTGACTGCTGGTATAGACCAGAAAACATGGATGTTTTCCAAGCATGGGGCTTTAGGTCCCAGGGTAACAAAGGCAGCCTCCCACCTCTACTTTGCTTTAAAACCAACCTTAGTCAGTATTTTTTTTTTTTAACTCGAAGCTCCCAGGGAGGCCAGAAAGCTCCCTTCTCATGTAGGACATTGTAATAACTCAGCAGGAGTGACAGTGTGTCTCTCTCTGCACTCATGTGACGAGTCTGGTGAGGTCTGGGCTCTGTTGGTTAGGGCTATCACGGTCTGTAAATGACTTTAACAGACTCGAGCTCATTCAATCTCTATCCCCGTGTAGGGAGAGTGCTGCAGAAGTGGTCGCCCAGTGCCCATAAGTCTTTCAGTGACAGAGGCAGCATGGTCTGGGCTGGGGCAGAAACCCTGGTCCTCCACGAGCCTGCACTCAACAGATGATCAGCTATATAAGGAACCCTGCTTCGCACCATGAGGGCACATCACATCGAGTGTGTAGATGTTTATCGTTTTTAATGTGACTTGGCAATAGGCTTTCTATGACGTCACACATTGGTGTTTTGCAATGGCGTTGGTTGTGGGTGCTACGTTGGTTGTGGTGTCTGAAAAACTCATTCTGATTATGTGTGCAGCTCAGGGGTAGAATGCTTGTCAGGTATGTCCAAGGCCCTGGGAAGAAAAAGAGAGGGACGGGGAGGGGGAGATAGAAAAATCAACAAATTAAAACCCTGAACCCAACAGCAACCAAATTTCACTCTTGAAATTAGCTCAGAAGTAATAGTTGAGTGGGATATGTAGCTCCACAGTCCGATGCTTGCCTAGTGTGAATGACATTCTGGACTCAGTCCCCAGTACTCCAGATCAAAGAAAAGAAGAAGTAGCAGCTGTCCAGGAAGTGAAGAGCTAGCTATACATTGGACATGGAAGGATTTATCAGAAGTCCTCATTTTATTTCTTAGGCTGAAAGGGAACCCCACAGATCAGACCATAGGCTGTCTTACGGAAATGTTTATGTATTCATCCGTGCTCATCTCCCAGAACCATGTGAGGAAATCTGCAAACTTCAGAGCCTGAAGCTCAACCCAAGTCCCACTGACAGGAGTCTTTGGAATTGGAGCTTTGTTTACATTTCTTTCCCCATGCCTGTGAATGCAGCTCCATTGGCCTAACATTGGCGAAGCCTGGGGTTAGGTCCGCGGCACCACATACAACCTAGTGTAGTGAGTGGTACACACTTGTGATACCAGCACCTGGGAGGTTAGAGAGAGGATGGTCAGGAGGGTCGTCAGTGGTGGACTCTATAACACCCCATCTTTAAAGGGGAGGGAAAAGACCTCCAAAATTTAGTATGTACCAGAGTTAATTTAAGGAAAACCCAAGGAACCGGGAGCCTCTGCAGAAAGCAGGAAATGCCCTCTAGTGGCCAAAAGAAGCCATGACCCATTGCCCATGCTGGACTCTTACAGAGATGGGAGTTAAGATGTCTGTGCTAAAGCATCGTCTACTTCACCAATTCCACCAAAACGCCAGAAAATTAAGCTATAAGACCCACTGGTGCAGGAACCTTGTTCTTGTCTTGTCCCTGAGGGTACCCATCATGATGCCTGGCCCAGCGTGGTATAAGACTTAAAACAAAGGTTCGGTATTATACTCGGCTTTGACATCTGGTGAAATCAGGAGGGTCCCAGATGGTCTGGCTGCGACCTCCTCTCCTTTTCTTGTCAAACTGGGTAGGTCGACACAGTTCTTACTTATTTCTGCATAATGGGTTCCCTGCTAAACCATAGAATTACTCCAACAAGTCAGTCTCGCCGTCCTGGGAGACTCGCCCTCTTGATACGACAAATCCTCCACGTAACTTGGTTGTTCACACTGTTCCCAAGTGTAGCCGCTGTGTGGCCCCGTGTGCCGAACAGCATGTCCTACCCTCAGGCTGTGAGTACAAGTGACTAATAGGTTATCGGTCCCGTCTGCACAGTGCAGCCTTGTGTGTGGCCCGCCAGCCTCATGACCCTAGTGTGAGAACTGTCTGTCTGTCTGTCTGTCTGTCTGTACACGTGTATGCAGAGGTGTGCATACCTGTGAGTGTGGAGACCAGAGGAGGGCATTGGGCATCCCTCTCCAGTTACTCTCTCCCTTGTTGCTTTGAGGCGGGATCTCTAGCTGAACTCAGAGCTTGGTTTTGTGTTTGTTTTGTTTTCTAGCGAGGTTGGCAGACAGCGAGCCACAGCAATCCTCCTCTCTCTGCTCACTCCATGCGGAGGTTACAGGCGAGCATGGGAGCACACCCAGCTAGTTGTGTGAGTGCCAGGATCCAAACGCTGTTCCTTATGTTTGTACTGTTGAACCGTACCTCTGGGATCTCTCTATCTTATTTGAGACAGGGTCTCTCCCTGAACCCAGGGCTCACCGGTTTGGCTAAACTGGCTAGCCAGCATCCTTCTGGAAGCTGCTTGTCTCTGCCTCCCCAGTATTAGGATTATAGTATGCACTGCCATGTGCAGCCTCATACCTGAGGGCTAGGGAATCTGAGCCCAGGTCTTTATCTTACCCATGAGCCACCTCTTCTCATCTTATTTCTAGGAGAATTAGTGCCTGGAGGAGACCATGAATTCCTTAAGGAAAAAGACTGTTTTGATTCATTTGAGGTCTTCATAGTTCAGCACAGAACTCAAAGAGGACGTGTCTATTTAATACAGTGAATGAATATACAGGGATAACGTGGGTTTCCTTGGAGTACTTGCTAGCTTGTGGTACCATAAGCACTCAATCCAGAAATCAACCTAGCAGATGTTCATCAAAGTCCTCCATCAAATAGTGTCTTGGTAGGTGCTCTGACGGTGGAGGTGGGACCTACGGCTAAGGGTATAAAGATGGCGAAGATACAGTCCCTGTTCTTTTGTTTAAATGGTTTTTGTATATTGAGACAGGATCTCAATAAGTAGCCCACGCTGGTCACAAATTCGCTGTGGTCTTCCTGTTTCAGCTTCCAAATGCTAGGATTATAGGCACGTACCGCCATGCCTGATGTAGTACTTGCCCTTAAGGAGTGGGATGGTTATCCTCTGGATGAGGACTGTCTGCATTGTGCCTGTGAGGCTGTCTATGGGGGGGGGGTCATCTTCATTAAGCTAATTCATATGGGAAGGGCCAGCCTACTGTGGGTGGCACCATTCCCTAGGCAGAGGGAAGGTGGGGAATTTGAGATGAACACAAGCAAGTAAGAAAGCAAGCAGCATGCCTGAGTTCATGTCTCTACTTTTGACCACTGTACATGTGCGAGTTCCGGGCCTGACTTCCCCACAATGGGGGACTAGAACTAGAAACCAGATTGACCCTTTCTTTCCGCCTTTGTTGGGGTGTCTCACCACAGCAGCAGAAGTGAAATTATGACAGGGAGCACACACACTGCAGCTCCTGTCAGACACGAGGCCACTGAAGTTACAGATGCAGTTATGTAAGCCCGTTGGCCACACTTCAAGTGTTTAGTAACTACACGGGGACTAATGTCTGCCATGCTGGACAACACAAATACAGAATTCCTTAGTTATTATGTAAAGTCCCATTGGATCAGACTCTTACAGAAGCAAATCTGGTGCCGTATTATAGTCAGAGGGTGACAACAGAGATATGCGTCAATGGCCATGGGGTCAGGATGAACGGGTTTCAAGGTCAGCCCTCACTTGATCCCAAATTCTTCAGTGACATGGATTCTTGGGTTCCTCTCTCTGAGCATGTCTTCTCAGAGGCTCCACCCAAGATTACGGAGTGAAAAGAAACCACTCATAGTGGTTGTGACTTCCCAACATTTCAAAAACAGGGAAACATCGAGAATAATTTGGGCATTATGGATGGATCCACAGCCCACCGTGTAAAATTTTACCATTCTCTCATATTTGTTTCAGATTTTACATCAGCTTGAGAAAATAAACCACAGACATATTCGGATCTCCTACATTCTCTGTCCATCCTGGCAAAGTCCTGGTGGACCTTGAATTTGGTGTTGCCAATTCCATTCATGGTTGCTTAGACTTTTCATCTAAGATTGGATCTGCAAAAAACACGGGATTATTTTCATCTTTTGTTAAAAGGACAAAAGATTTATTCCAGTTTATACTTTGAGGTTTTCATCGATGTTTATCTGGCCTGACTGCCTTGGAGCTTGAGATGAGTTGGCACATCATAGCAGAGCATGTGGCCAAGGAAAGCGGCCCCCCTCGTGGCAGTCAGGGACTTGTTCTGTGTCTGTTTTCAGACTTAAATAGGATCACACTGTGTATATCCTTCTGCAGCTTCATTTTTTCCTTAACGTTGTTTAGGAGTTTTGTGTAGGTGTGTGTTGTTGTTTTGAGACATGGCCATGCTGTGTAGCCCAGGCTGGCCCAGAACTAGCCATCCTCCTGCCTCAGCTTCCAGAATGAATATTAGGTTCACAGAATTACGCCACCATGCCTGAATTAACACTTTATTTTGAAGTTGTATTCGTGTTGATGGCTGACAGGATGGCTCAATGAGTAAGGGTTCTTGCCATCAAGCCTGACGATCTTAGTTCTGTCCCTGGAACCCACAGGGCAGAGGGAGAAAACCAACCCCCAGAAGCTGACCTCTGACCTCTTGACCCATGCCAAGTATGCTGGTTAGTTTTTTGTCAACTTGACACAAACTAGAGTTACCTTGGAAGAGGGAACCTCACTTGAAAAAATACCTCCATCAGACCGGCCTGTCGGCAAGCCTCTGAGTACATTTTCTTGATCATTGCTTGATGTGGGAGGACCCAGGCCACTGTGGGCTGAGCAAGCCATGGCGTACACAGTATTCCTCCATTCCCTCTGCTTCAGTTTCTACCTCCGGGTCCCTTTCTTGAGTTGCTATCTTAAATTCCCCTCATGATGGACTCTAGGCTATAGGATGAAATAAACCCTCTCTGCTCCAAGTTGCGTTGAGTCCCAGCAAGCTGGTACCATGGTGCACCCCTATAAATGTAAAATAAGGATGCATCCATGTGGAAACACACAGTGCTAGTGAGTTCATTATAACCACCACAGCCCATTTTATTGTGTTAACTATGCCACAATTTATCTATTATATCCGTGATGAAGATCTGGCTTGTTTCCAGTCTATACAATTGCCAACAGAATTGCAATGAACATTCTGGTATTTTCTTATGCAAACATACAGATCATATTCCTAGTAGGGTTTCGAGGCCTGTGATTATGCACATCTTCGGCTATTCTAAATATTGAAAAATTGGTTCCTGAGGGGATGGACCAATTTATACTCCCGTTAGCACGGTGTGAGTATTCTCATTCTCCTCCATCCTTGTTGACACGCAGGCATTCGCTCTCTGCCAATCTGATAAAGGGAAGTATGTTGTAGTGTAGTATTTCCTAGGCTGCCAAAGATGGCAGGACAAGGCAAAATGTGTAACAGCTACGGCACCGAGAGAGAGGAGAGTAACAGGATCAGTAGGTTTCTGTGTTGTGGTGAGAAATTTGTCACTAGGACCACAGAGGTAACCGGCCTTCAAGACCAGCAAAACTGTGTAAAAAGAGTGTAAGATGGTTGTGCATCTTAAACCTTCTTGTCAGTGTTGGGCACAACACAAGAACTTGTAAAGAGGACTTGACCGTCAGAACATGTCCAGGACACCTGCAATGTGTTGTAAATTTCCCAGAACACAGAGTCACATCCACATCCGTCCTATTCAGGCTCTTCTCTCTCTCTGCTGCTTTGTCGTAACCTAATTTCTGATGGGAGATACTGCTGGCAAGTGGGGAGCTGTGCAAAATGGGTTGTCTGTTGGTGGGAAATCTTAGCAAGCCAGAGGATTGCTGTCTCACTAAGAGGCGACGAGTGTAGGATCTGTCGTGAACTTCTTGGGTCTGCCTAATTTGTGTAGATTCTCTAAGAGCTCGAAGCACTGAAAATAATCCCATAATTTAGGAACATATTACCATTTGATCTTGACAAGATTTTCCAGTATGATTCTAGTTAATATTCAAGGGACTGAAAGGAACCAATCTAGAAGAGCTTTGCAGCCTGGGGCAGTGGGAAACACCCATGGCTCCATTTTTCCTGAAGTAGTTCTTTGATGGAAATGAAGTATTTCTTCGCAACCTTTCATTATGGCTGGTATAATCGTGGAAATTTGGGATAATGCCGATTTTACCTGTGTGGAATCCTCCCAGAATACTAACTTGAAAATTTTAAAGAGACAAAAGGTCTGGGAATGTTCTTGTTCCTTCCCGTGAACCAGGGAATTGTCACAGAGAAGGGGGGATCAGTTAGACTCTGCAGCCAACAGAGATCAGAAGAAACATTTGAGATTAGAGCCCAGATGGACCAGTTGTATTCTGTTTGATGCTCCGAATTCAACCTTTCATTTTCTTTTTTCATGAAGGAAGATTTATGTCATCTATGGTGTTCTTTGAGGATAATGGCATTTAGGGGAAAAATTATCTTCTTAAAATAAGCAGCCATGCTCCTTCAAAAGGCTGGTTGTCAGTTTCTTCCACGACCTTCACAAGTGGTGATGCCACAGCTGAGATTGCACAGTGGAGCAGACAATCACGGAACGCTAATGGACATTTTCCCCAGGAGATGAAGGGAAAATTGTACTTATAGTTTCTTTGGAAAAGCATGCAATTTAGGTGCATTAAAGCCTCAAATTAAAGGCTGAAAACTGTATTAAAGTTAATGACTTTGACAGTAAACTACGTCGGCTTAAATCTTATTTTCTGCCACCAAATAATTTCCTCATCCTCACTGTATCTTCATTTTATCATGGGCATGATGAGGCTAGATCACTCTGGAATTCATCAACTCAAATAAGGTCTTCTACTTGTCAGTGATTATCCTTGATGCCAAGGCGAGAGGTGTGAGTAAAATAAAGCCTCCATTTTCATGGCTTTCCTTCTAGTGTGGAGGGCGAAACAAATGAATGAACGTTGGAATCATTGGAATCACATTTCAATCTTGCTGCCTTGGAAGGGGCAGCCTGGGAAGGCCTGGGCAGGTGACATCTGAGCTGGTTTGTGAATGACTGAAGGGAGCCTGTACCATGAATCTTAAATGGTCTCATTAATAAAAACAAACCCGGAGCCAGGTATTGGGGTCAACACTGGAAGATCAGAGAAGCAGAACAAGCCACAGTCACCTTACCTTGCCATTTCCTCAGCTGATCCTGTTTCCTCAGACTGGAAGCCTCTGTGTCCTCACCCGAATGGATCCCAGCTGAACTGCTGCTCAAAAGCCTAAAAGCTTAACCAGGCCAGTTCCTTGTCCTCACTCCTTAAATATCTATCTGCTTCCTGCCATCACTTCCTGGGATTAAAGGCGTGAGTCACCATGCCTGGCTGTTTCCAGTATGGCTTTGAACTCACAGAGATCCAGACAGATTTCTGCCTCTGGAATGCTAGGATTAAAGGCGTGAGTGCCACCATTTTCTGCCCTCTATATCTAGTGGCTGTTCTGTTCTCTGACCCCAGATAAATTTAGTAGGGTGCACAATATTTTGGGGAACACAATATCACCACAGGAGCCCACTCTGAGAAAGCGATGAGATGGGATCTAAGAAAAGGGGGAAAGAAGAGAAAGGACCAACGTCCAAGCCAAACTGGCGTGCCTGAAGGACAGAAGGAAGGCCAGGCGCCTAGAGTGATGGAGGACAGAGTCAGAGAAGCAATCGAAACCACAGAGAAGAGTTTGCATTTACTCCATGTACAACAGGAAGCCATTAGACTGTTGATGTGATTATTTTTACCACGTGTATCTGGAGTGTATAGCCTGATGTTTTTATACACCTCTGTGTAGTAAAACTATTTAAAACAGTCAAACAAATGTGTGTGTCCATCACCTTCCATAGTTACTACTCTGGGTATGTGTACGTGTTAAGAGCACCTAAAATACTTTAGGGGCTGGAGAGATGGCTCATTCAGGCAAGTGTTTGCCAATCAAGCATGAAAACCTGAGCCTTAAAAGCCAGGCATGGTGGTGCATGCCAAGAACACCAGCACTGGGAAGGCAAAGTGAGGCAGATCCCGGGGGGCTTGCCAACCAGCTAGTGTAGCCAAATCAGTGAGCTATATGTGCAGTGAGAAACACTCTCAGAAAACAAGATGGAGAGTGATTAACAAAGGCATCTGATGTTGATTTCTGGCCTACACAAACACACACACACACACACACACACACACACACACACACGATGTGCACACACAAGAACATATGCATTCTCTTAATTTTAGATCTAATATTATTGATATGGTAATTGTGATATGCATCACACACCTAGACTTTTTCACACTAACGACTGCAAGGTGTACACCTTGACTTTCTTTTCCATCCTCCCCCGCCCACCCTCCAGTAACTATGGCTCCAATTTGTTTCTGTTTGTTGAATTTTTTTCACATAAGATTCTCCATTATGTGAGATCATCAGGAAAATGCAAATCAAAGCCACCATGAACTACCACCTCACACCTGTTAGAATGACTGTCATCAAAAAGCAAAGGGATAACACGTATTGACAAGCTTGTGGAGAGAAGATAACCCACGTACACCACAGGTGGGAATGTAAATTGGTGCCGCCACTATGGAAAACTGTATGGCAATTCCTCAATCTAACTGGAACCGACAAAGGAATGCACAAAGAAATTATTATATATGTGCATATATTATATGCATATTACTCAGCATTTTGAGAGGAGATAATGCAGTCTATGACAACATGGCTAGATCTGAAACTAAATAAGCCAGCACAGAAACATCAATTTTGTGTGACCTCACTTGCACATGGAATCTGAAATGAAGAGTGGTTATGTGTAAAAGAGGCCATTTGGGAGAAGAAAACAGTCAAGGAGTTAGGAACCTTCTAAGAGAGAACACGGAAGTTATCCACCAGGGACCGAGGGTCCGGGCTGGGAGCCGTGAGGAGAGAGAAGTGAGTGGATGTGGAATCTGTGTTGGAGGGAGACCTTCAGGACGTGGCGGCCAGTTGCAGATGAGGACTAGAGAGAGCAGCGATGACCACTTCTGAGCTTTCTGACCATCGAGGCCGATGGCTGTGACAGCCATTCGGTCATTTATTGTCGTTGGTTCTAGATGTTTCTGGACTCTGCTTTGCGACGAGAGGGGACAGGAAAGTAGGAACTCCTCACTGCCTTGCCTGCTGATTCTTTGCTGGGCTCTGCCATTTTTAATGTACAGAACCGTCATGAACGTGAAAAAATGACAGTACGGGCAGCAAGAAGGGACAGTTGGCCTTTTGCCTCTTCCTCACAGTTCGCACACTGATCTACTTCCGTCTCCCCTCTTAGCAATCTCTTTATAAAGAACTGCATCATTCTTTTTGTGAATCTTTCATTCAATGGACACAAAAGCCTGGTTCAGTGGTACCGCACTTGCCTAGCACACAAGAGGTCCTGGTTTCAACCTCAGAACGAAAGATAGAAAGGGGGGGGGAAGGTAGGTGGAGGGGGAGAAGAAAGAGGGGGAAGGAGGGAAAGAGAGAAAAGACAGAGGAGAACAGAAGGAAAGAAGGAAGGAAGAAGGGAGAGATGGAGGGAAGGAAAGAAGGAGGGAGAGAGGGAGAGATGGAGGGAGGGAGAGAGGGATGGGGAGATGGAGGGAGGGAGAGATGGAGGGAGGGAGAGAGGGATGGGGAGATGGAGGGAGGGAGAGATGGAGGGAGGGAGAGAGGGATGGGGAGATGGAGGGAGGGAGAGATGGAGGGAGGGAGAGATGGAGGGAGGGAGAGATGGAGGGAGGGAGAGAGGGATGAGGAGATGGAGGGAGAGAGGGATGGGGAGATGGAGGGAGGGAGAGATGGGGAGATGGAGGGAGAGATGGAGGGAGGGGGAGAGATGGAGGGAGGGGGAGAGATGGAGGGAGGAGGAGAGATGGAGGGAGGGGAGAGATGAGGGAGGGAGAGATGGAGGGAGGGGGGAGAGATGGAGGGAGGGGAGAGATGGAGGGAGGGGGGAGATGGAGGGAGGGAGAGATGGAGGGAGGGAGAGAGAAGTGGAGGGAAGGAGAGATGGAGGGAGGGAGGGAGGGAGGGAGGGAGGGAGGGGGAGAGGAAAACTTCCATGAATGTACTAAGCATAATAACCTCTGATGAGTCTGGGCTGTGCATCTGAAGAGAGCAGCTGAGACAAAGGGAGAAGTTGGCTACAGTCACCAGAGAGAACAAAGAAGCGAAGAGAGAGGAAAGGCAAGTGAGCTGAGGACCCCCCTCCTTCCCCCCTCTCCTTCCCCCCTCCTTCCCCCTCCTCCCCACCGCCCCCTTCTCCCCGCCCCGCCCCCAGAGTCAAACTTTGAGAATGCTCAGTGGTTCCTTCAAGATTTAAAAACGATCCTGGAGCCAAGTCCTCAAAAGAGTCCGATCTGAATGTTGGGCAAAGTTCTGCACTAAAAGCAAAACAAAAAGGAAACATCTGGTTTCTGGGTGTTAGGGAGGCCAATGCCTGAGAATCCGCAGGCAGACGGGAGAGGCAGCCTAAGGTGCAGTTCTAGTCAGTGTGCAGGTGAGTCTGATTTCAGTGACACTCTGTGCTACTGAGAGTGTCTGTAACAGCACCAGTAGGAGATTCTTAGGACGAAGTTCGGCACCCTTATTTTTAGGTACACCCTACAGTGAGCAATGCACTCTCCTCTGTGATGCCAATGATATGTGGCAGCCACGCCTGTGAGCTTCCGAGAGCAGACTGATACATTTTTATAAAGTTTATCAGCCAGTTATTAAACACAGTCATCATTAAAAATCAAATTGCCTAAACATACAATTAAATAAGTTTAACTAAGAACAAAAGTTACAAATCCTCCAAACTTAATGCGTTCTATTTCTTTTATTATGTTGTATTACCATCTCTAACATTGAGGCTGTTTCTTGAATCTGTGTAAAGAAATACCAGGTAATGATGTACTACATAATATTTCTTTCAAACTCGGAGTAGTAATGTCCCAGTGATAACTTGAAATAGTTATGGTGAAAATACTTACATCCCAGAAATAGGCAAACACTGTAACTTAAGGCTCAATATATTACCTTGTACTCTACCCGGGAAAGTAAAGGCGATTTTTTTTTTGTACAACTAATATATGCTGATACATTCTAATAAAATAAGACAAAGAACGTGATATAGACAATATTAATGATGCTGATTAAGTTTTAGAGTGTCTATACCTGTTACATTGTGACTATCGCAAAAGAACAGCAAAATGTTTTTCTACTGTAGTATTTGAAATTGTATCTCATTAAACAAAGGTTTACTTGTGCCATTAATGAACTAGTAAAGTTCCAACATGTCTTCATTGTTTCATTTCCATCTTTATTCATTGGTACAGATGTAAATATCAACTAAGGTTCACATCTGAATGTACTCATTCATCACTAATGGGAGGGACTTCTTTGCTGAGTTGGTGAGAAGTCAAGCTTTTATTCAGTCTTATTTCATTGAATTAGTTTATTTGCAATTTATAAGTTGGCTATGAATACAATTTTTGGCAAAAAAATCAGTAAATCTTTCCTTGAGAATCGATTGGCTATAATTAAATTTATAAAGAAGAATACTATATAATCATTAGCTGTAAATTGTGGCTATACAACCTTTATAATAGTAAGATTTATGATAAATATATGCATATCTCTCTTCTTCCACAGAACCTGGTCATTAAACATTTTCCAGAACATCACTACCACAACCCACACATTCATAAAGAAAAAATTTTTCAAAAAAGAATAATACACTTACCCTACATACCTTCTGAGACTCTATATTATTTCATTAAAGATCGACTCGTGTTTTGGGTTCTCGAATAATCAGTTTCACAGCCTACCAAATGCTTATTGATCTGAAGTTTGCAGACATCTTGTTGGAGAGGTCATCCACTGACGGTTCTGAGGTCACTTTTGGAAGAGGTGTTCTTGGGGATGGTGATCCAGTGTCTTATTTTATACTGAGAGCTTAATAGAAACTCATGAGATATGAAGCAGAAAATTAAAAAAAAAAAACCCACCCACGTCAAGGCAGAAATGCACCACATCTGAAAGCAGGGCTTTAAAATACAGACAGTTTGGCAACTTTGTCACGGTAACACATGCCTGTATTTCAGCTTTTGTACTGAAAGCCTTCTCTGTAATTAAGAGCCTGTCATTCCTAATAATACTTACACATCCATTACTTACATCCACGGAGGTGACATTATTGTGGATTACTCTCAAATACTGGTCATCCGCCCCAGTAGATCAGGATTGTTGCTGGCACACTCACGAAGTCTGCAATTGGTAAAAGACTTCAACACTTACAGAAAATGACAGCTGGTATGAGTCCACCTGACCACGCTGCTAAAAATAATGAAATGTGTTAAGATAGCCACAGAGCTTAAGAGGGGTGAACTGAACAAGCCTTCTCCAGTTCTCCTGCATTAAAGAGGCAATCTGTCACTAAAGTCATGTGTAGGGACCAGAAAGGGGCTCACTGCTTTTGAAGATTTTGACAAGTCCTTGGGGAAAACTTAGACTCCCGGGGGAGTCTAATATGTGGCCTTTCGACAATGTTAACTAGCAGGCCCTGTTAGGATCCCTGTCACCGTAACAACCCACGGAAAGCTCGGTAAACGGCTGCAGGTGTCTTGCCTCTTGGGCAGCCAGAGTGATGGAGCCAATGGCAACAGAGCAGCAAATGTTCAGAAAGCAAACTGTGTTTTCTCTAAATCTGTATAGAAACTTTGATTTTTAAAAAAGAATAACTTCTAACCTTTCTGGGGGATGAAGTCCTTTTAAAAGCCTGGCCTCTCTATAAAGATCTCTTGTCCAATAATGAATGCACGCACTGCAGAGTATCTGGTTCTCCGCTGATATCCGCTCCAGGTTAAGAATCCCTGCTTTGGAAACTCAGTTCAGCTGGTCAAAGTGCACAGGGTAAGTGTCCGTGGACACTCAGCCGTAGATGGGCACCTGAATCACCCTTCTATCACCACCACCAAGCCTCAGGGACCACGGGGGGGGGGGGGGCAGAAAGACCGTAGAAGCCTGAGGCCAAGGATGACCATATCCTATCTTCTGGACATGACCAAACTACCACACTCATGAATTCACAGTAGCTGTGATTACCTACAGGAGTCCCACACCAAAGCAAGCCAGTCAACGTTCCCGCATGGAGGAGGAGGAGGGCTTACCATCCCCCACATGCAGCTGAGGAGCTATTGGCAATTGATGGCTTCTGGCAGGAGAAAGAGTCAGTCTTCTGTACAGGCATGGCCCCTGGGAGGTAGCCCATGCCCTTTGGAATGGCCCCATACCCATCGTATCTAAGTGGCACAAAGAGGACTCAGTGGGTTATTTAAAAAAAAAAAAAAGAAAGAAAGAAAGAAAGAAAGAAAGAAGAAAGAAAGAAAGAAAGAAAGAAAGAAAGAAAGAAAGAAAGAAAGAAAGAAAGAAAGAAAGAAAGAAACAGAGGACCTGTTTGGGAGGGCTGAGGTGCTGCTGGAGGGTAGATTTGGAAAGAGCTAGGAGAGAGCTAGCTCCCCATAAAGATGTGGGAGATAAGGGAGTGATTCCTCAGGTAAAGACATTTGCTGCCAAGCCCAACAGCCTGAGCTCTACACCCAGAACCATATGGTGCAAGGCAAGAATCCATTCCCAAACATTGTCCTCAGATCTCCACATTCACATTATAGCACATGCCTGCCCCTCATACACACACACACACACACACACACACACACACACACACACACACACACTTAAAATAAAATAAAAGATTTAATAAAGATGTAAGGATGAGCTAGGTATTGTTGAAACATTCCTGTGCACTCAGCATGTGGGAGGCTGAGGCAGATGTATGGTAAGATATCTATCTGTGCTACATAGCAAGGTCCTGTCTCTAAAAACAAACAAAAAAAAAAAAAACCAAACCAAACAAAAAACCCAACCAACAAACCAACAACAAAAAACACCACCATCACCAACAAAAGACCCAGGGAGTGGAAGAGACCATAGGATTCTGCCCAAGTGCAGACATGAGGTGGTGGTGGAGTCTTCCAGTCCCCAGGATCTATCACTGCTCCTATTTCTTAATACAGACAATTGATATTTTCTATATAGCGTGCTAGGGCAAAAGGAGAAAACTCAGGGTCTTGTTCATGCTAGGCAAACACTCTATCCCTGAAATAGATGGCCAGCCCAAGCAATTTTGAGAAAAATCTTCCTTTTAACTTGTTCCCATTTGGAAGTATGAAGAGCTGCCGTTGACGGATTCCGAGCTAAACCCTCAACCTTCCGCTATCAGCCTAAGATTCACAATGAAGACGAGCTATAAATGCTCTCCTGCCTCTTCCCTCAAAGTGAGAGTTGAAGGGTGGGCAGACTAGAGGCCAACATGCCATGCCAGCTTCCAGCTAACAAACTCATTGTGCGTCAACAAGCCACAGAAAACAAAATAGTTTGACAGCAGAAAGCATGGAGACCTTGCTGGCTGTCTTTCCAAAGTGGAGCAAAAGCTAAGCTTTCATTCTGGGACCCCAGATCTGCTCGGTAGTCCACTGGAAAAGAACACCCAGCGTAACTCAGGGAGGAGGGCACTCCTAGGGAAAGGCTACGGTTGCTGTCCTTTGGTTCAGACCTACTGATGCATGGCATCTTCCATTGTCTCTGGATTGTCCGAATGTGTTGAACATCAAATAACCATCTGGCACCAGGCAAGGCAGACATCTTAAAAACAGACATTTTAGACTTCTAAATAAGCTGCCCTACGGGTTGTAAACCACAGGACACAATGCATGATGGCCATCTTCCCTCTCACTTCGTATTTGAAGTGTCATGTTTTGGTTCCAGTCCATGGGTCTCACAAAGGGTGGGAACACCATGGTAAATGGATATAGCTGGGAAACATTAAGAATAAACACTTGTTGAAAAACATATGCCTTTTATCATGAATTCCTGTTTCTGAGACTCTGGAGTAATGCAGAACGTGATTGAAGCTTCTTACACTGTAAATACGATGGCTCTTGCCCAATTACAAATAAATTTACCCCCTGCAAAAATCGATGAATCTTATTTTAAATTGATAATGTTTTTTAAATATCTTTAGGTTTCTCTATGGATGTGTAGGTCAGTGAGTACAATGAATTACAGAGAGTGTAAAGAGATGGAATCCGAGATTTGCTTTAAAACACTTAAATAAAGGAAATAAATACTCATGGCCAATATAAGAAACAAGAACAAATTGCAGACAATTGTGATAGTTGGGGCGGGGGTGGTATATGGGAGGCTCTAGTACTTTTTGTATTTGTTTGAAATAAAATGCATTTCGATACTTTTTTTTAAAGAAAGTCTGCCAGGAACAGTGATCAAGAATTAACATCTAAAAGCCCTATAAGGCTAAAGAGAGGGCTCAGCTATTTAGAGCACTGGCTGCTCTTGCAGAGAACCCAGGTTCAATTCCCAGCACCCACACTGTGGCCCACAACCACCCATAACTTTAATTCAAAGGCCCTGGCATCCTCTTCTTACCTCTGCATCACCAGGAATACAAAGGCAAAACATTCATACGCATAAAATAAATGGTTAAAAAAACGAAAACTCCAGACGCACTGACCTAGATCCCCCACCCTGCTCCCTCTCTCTCTCTCTCTCTCTCTCTCTCTCTCTCTATATATATATATATATATATATATATATATATATATATGTAGTTAGACACATATTATGTAACATGAACGTAGAGTGGAAGAAAACAGGGAATGGGCTAGGGAGGTAAATATGAGGGAAGTCTCATGATGCATGTATATGCAAACCTCATAAAGTAAGCAAGATGTCTTGGCAGTTAAAGGCTAATGACTTGAGTTCGTTCCCCAGAACCCACATAAAGCTGGAAGGCGAGGACTGACTCTTCTAAGTTATTCTCTGGCCTCCACATAGGCACCATGGGACACACTCGAGCTCCCTTCCCCTCGCCCCAATAATAAATAAAATAAAAATGAAATTATCTTTTACACTAATCACAACTCCTAAACACTAGAAGTCATAGATAGAAGAGCATCTGATCAATCTTGCTGGTGTATTTTGGTTAAAAGGAAAAACAATGTGTGTCTGAATTTAAACAAGGGGAGTCTTCCAAAATTTCACACACTTTCACTTGGTTAAATTGTTAGGTGGGATGAAGCTGGAGGAAGAATGGAACAAGAGATGAGTGGAGAGCAAGTGTCTGTTCTACTCTCCTACCAAGAGGTGTGGGAGGGAGCCTTGGGAAAGGAGGTTGGGAGCTCCCATTGGTGGGGCAGAAGGTAGTCAAGAGAAAGGATGTTAAGAGTGGACGCCTTTAATCCCAGCACTCGGGAGGCAGAGACAGGCAGAACTCTGTGAGTTCGAGGCCAGCCTGGTCTACAGAGTGAGCTCCAGGCCAGCCAAGGCTACACAAGACATTACGAATGATAGGGAAATCAGGGGAGACAGAAGCAGAGAGGGAGGACCTGACCTCCCTCTTCTTCTCGAGGAGTTTTCACAAAGGTTCCTACTCAGCCCTACAGTGTGATGCTCCGGGTTCAGAAGGAGCCCCTGCCCTGCGGTAGCCCCAGAAATGGGGCGCTGCCCCTGTCAGCTCCTATAAGGAAGAGAAGCAGTTCATCTCTTTCTCATGGGGCTTAGGTAGAGGGGCTTAGTTATGTAACCTGTGCAGAGAAACACGATCCAGCCGCTTTGGAGATTAATTGCAAAGGCCCATCCTGAGGTGCACAAAGAAAGGCTAAGTCTTACCAGGGCCTGGAGACTCACTGAGTACCTGTCCAGGATGGGGCAGGGTGCTGAGAAAGCCCCGGCACAGAAGGTGAGCATGATATCCCCACCTCTCAGTGTACCTCGCTATTGCACACTATGACTTTATTTCCTTATCGAATGTCACTGACGATGAGGAAGAGCCCCAATGGCCTCCAGGACCCCCGATTGCCTCCTTGTACAAAGACGTCTTTTGTCAGACAACAGAAGGAGAAAAGGGTAAAGAGTGCCAGTATTTCTAGCCAGGACAGGCTCTGAGCGAAACCAGCAGGCCATGGAAATCTGTTTTTCTGTCTACGAACTGTCCTCCAGGCACAGGGTGGGACGTGTGTCAAGTATACTCCACCCTAATCTCCCCTGCCATCTACACACCATGTTGCCAAGCACCAAACTGCTACCCCGGGCCTCGTCCCTGGCCCCCAGACAAAGCTGACAGGAGTCCCACTCTTGTTCATGCGCATGGCGTCATCAAAACAAAACATTTGGAGGCAATGTCTAGGACAATCTGGCATCAGATCGGGGTGTTGGAGGAGCACTGAGAAAGGACAGGAGAGGCTCTGGTGGCACTCTCTAAGGCCTGAAGAAATCTTACCGAGACCTTGTGAAGACCAAACGGGGAGAATTTCTTAGCTTAGATAGAACTCATCTATGGTTTAAAAAAATATGTTTTTAATGTGTGCAACTTGGGTAAATTATGAAGTCTATTCATATGTCATAACCATTCAGTCAATGTGTAGAATATTTCTATCAGCCCTTGATGCTCATTCATGATTCCTACCAGTCAATAAACCCTTAAAGTTAATATTAACTTTAATGATTAACACCAAGCCCATATTCACGGACTTGCTGATTCCTAAGCTTCATAAAAATGGAATCATGTACACTTAGGGTCCATGCTCTCCTGGGTTTGGCTTCTCTCATTGGATACTATGTCTATTAGCTCACAAATCTTGTGGCATGAGCATAAGTTCATCCTTTTTATTACCCTGTAGTAGCCCATTATACAAACATCCTTGAGTTTATTATCCTGCTATGGTTGAACAGGTGGGTTGCTTAGAGCAACTCATATGCCATAAACATTTGTATACGTGGGTATACAAATTCATTATTCTTCTTGGAAATATACCCTGGAATGAAATTGCCAGATTGTGTGATAGACTTATATTTGACCAGTTTCTTGAATTAGTATGCTTTACACATCCATCCACATAGATGAGCTTTCCAGTTTGTCCACATTCTCATTCTCATTTGGCATTGTCTCTCTTTTTGATTTTAGCCCCTCCACAGGATGTGAAATGCTGTTGAGCAAGAGGCAGAAACTGAGGAAGAGGTTCCCTGGCCTCCAGTGCCTCCCAGTTCTCTCCTTACAGAAAGCACTCTTTGTCAAAAACTAGAAGAAAACTACAGATGTTTTCATGTGTGTTTCTCTGGAGTCCAGTGATGTTGGCTGGGTACAGTTGTGTACGAATACAGTGGCCACTTAGGAATCATTTCCCGATGAAGACTGTGGGGAGAAATCAAATGTTATCGGTCAGATTTATCACTTTCCGCTATCCCTCCTACACTGCCACTATTTTGTTCAATAAATACTCGTGAGTGAATTTCACTGGACAAGTGAGACTTTCTCACAGTCCCTGCTCTGTATTCTCCCTAGAACTGAAGCAAATGAACAGAGAAATAAAGGCACGGTCCTGCTGTGGCTAGCCCTGGGGGATTTTGCCTCATTGAATCCTGTTTCCTTGAGAACTATTCCAGACATGGGTTCATTGAGTCACGTGTGTGTCATGTGACTCCCTGAGTCTAACAGTTCTTCTGTCCGGGCTCTGGGAGAACTGCCCGACAGAGAGAGGCTTAGAAAGCTCCTCTGTAGACACAGATGACTAGAGAGAACATGCACAGACAGACAAAAGGGGGAAATAGTCCAGGGACAGCTCAGCAAAGAGAGAACGGGGTTCTGGTGTTCAGCTCCTGCCCCCAGGGGGCCCTGCAGCTTTCCCTCCTTACCCCTCTCCTTGGTTCTGTGCGATATCTCAGTACTGACTCATCATTTTGCAGGATGCTAATTTGATCTCACTTTTAATGCTTTCTCACACAAGTCATGGTGTGAAGGAGCTCTTGTTCCACCCGTTTGGGGCTGACAAGAAGGGGCTAAATTCCAGGTGATCCATCCCAGCACCCCTCCTCCAGGTGAACCCTGCAAATGTTGATTTTTTTTTTTTATTAAACTTAGCAAATGATAGGTATGAAATCAAACTAGGAAATGCTTTTAAAAAAAAAAAAAGACAGGGGATTGGAGAAATGGCTTAGAGGTTAAGAGCACTGGCTGCTCTCTTCCAGAGGTCCTGAGTTCAATTCCCAACAACTACATGGTGTCTCACAACCATCTATAATGAGATCTGGTGTCTTCTGGCTTGTGTACACAACAAATAAAGAAATCTTAAAAAAAATAAGAACTGTGGGATCTGCTAAATGTTGACCTCAGTTAGTTATCTTTTCCCTTTCTTTACTGTCATGGTTAGCTGTTTGTTATCTTGACACAGGTAGAGTTATTTCAGAAGAGGAGCCTCAACTGAGAAAACACCTCCATCAGATTTCTTATAGGCGAGTCTTTACAGCATCTCCTTGATTCATGTTTGATATGGGAGGGCCCAGCCTCAACGGTGCCAACCCTGGGCAGGTTGTCTTGAGTTCTATAAGAAAGCAGGCTGAGCAAGCCAGCAAGCAGCACCCCTCCATGACCTCTGCATCCGCTCCTGCCTCTAGGTTCCTGCCTTGAGTTCCTGCCTGGGCTTGCCTCAATGACGGACTGTGATTGGGATGTGTAAGCCAATGAAATCCTTTCATCTATAGACAGAGGTGACTAGAGAAGCTGAATTTGTCCCTGGCATTTGTCAAAGCAATAGAAGGTTGACCAGGACACCTACTATGTGCTCTTGCTGTGGTCTTTATCTTCACTTCCACTTAACATGTTTGTATTCGTTTGCTACAAGCTTTGGGAAGAGTGTTGTTCTCAGAAACATGGAACAAAGAGCTTGCATGGTGAGGTGGTGCTCTCCAAACCCTAGGCTGCTGCTATATTTTTGTTTCCTATGAAATGTTTTCAGGAGAGGAACTCCCAGCAACTACGGACTAAAGGAAAACCATTGCCTGGGCTGAGAGTTCTTAAGCTGTAGACATCAAAGGACAAACCCGTCCTCTGTGAGTCCAGCCCAGCTTAGACAGCAAAAGCAAATAGATGGAGTCATACACTTTAAATGTTAAGCAAAGTGTCTCTCAGACTATTCAATTAGTTTCCTGGTCTGGGTGTCTGACTAGGACCCAGACATTTGCTTAGAAGACCTCACAGGTCTGCAGCGTATGAAGTCATCGCTCTACCGTGCGACTGTACGGGCCCTTCCCGATGTTACAAGATGTGATAGGGCCAGTTGTGAAATTGCTCTGAAAAGCAGCCTAAGAGATGGAGGAAGAGGATTGTGATGTGCTCCGTCTGACAGAAAGAAAAATCTAGATGAAAGCATAGACCGCAAACAGCAGCGTGGCCTAGCCTTCTCACATGTACTAGATTTGCTTCCCTAACTCGTTCTTTTTAATTCCTGCGTGTAGGTACGTACCTCTTTCTACTGAGGGCATTCTTTTCTGCATGATGTTAAAGGAAGGCGGGATGGGGTGAAGGTTGGGGGGAGGGAGATCTTGGTGGGTGTCACCTCAAGAGTGCCTGAGGAAGCCTCGGAAAGTTTTCGTGTTATGAGAGGCAGGCTTTTAAGGGCTGGGCTGAGAGTGCACCTATTAAGACATGTCTCAGTCTCCCCTGGCACTCAGCAGCATTGCAACCAGATCCTGTGGTTTCTGGTAGGAAATACCATCCCGTCTTCTTAAGCATTATCTTTTTAAAGGTCTAAAGTGAAACAAGAAGAATGCTTTTCTCAGGCACTCCCTTTAATCCTCAACCCATTTAGCCTTGTGTCTTTCAAGTATCAGAGAGAGTTAACTTTACGGTATATGAACACCCAGCTGCTGGAAAGGTTACGCTACATATAAGGAAGGTATTGGCTACAGGCTGAAGTCTTTTGCCTGATGCCAAATGTGTGTGCCATTTCTCCTCAACAGGATGGAGCTAGAGGCCAGAGAGGTTCTCAGCTGAGGGGCCTCACCGAGATTGTCCCAAAGATAGGTCCAAATATATGATTTAGGACTTTACAAAGTGTAAATCAAGCTTCAATTCTGCATATGCTTTTGCAATATTTTTATTCTAAGTAATTTTCAAACTCACTATATATATATATATATATATATATATATATATATATATATATATATATATATATATATATATATGATTGGGTAGCAGCCTGCATCTGGTATAACCCTTGACTTCTCTTGTCCAGAAAAATTGAGGATTGGCATCACTTAGCTGTGTCAGAAACTAGAGGCCATCAGTCACTGGTGATAAGAATCCACTGATCACCTCACAATTCAGCCAACCTTTAGGTCTTAGTTTAAATGTCACTTTCTTAGAAACACAACACAGGATTCTCAACAAGTTTGTATGTTGTGATCGTTTGATATCTTAGGGTTTCGTTGCTGTGAAGAGAAACCATGACCACGGCAACTCATATAAAGGAAAGCATTTAACTGGACCTGGCTTACAGTTCCAAGGCTTAAATCCATTATCATCATGGTGGGAAGCATGGAGACATGCAGGCAGACATGGTGCTGGAGAAGGAGCTGAGAGTTCTACATCTGGATCAGCAGGCAGTAGGAAGAGAGAGTGACACTGGGCCTGGCTTGAGCTTCTGAAACCTCAAAGCCCACCCTCAGTGACACACTTCCTCCAACAAGGCCACACCCACTCCAACAAGGCCATGCCTCCTAATAGTGCCACTCCCTATGGGCCTGTGGGGGACATTTTCATTCAAACTACCACATTTGACTATGCTTGTCTCTAGACTCCTACTGTCCCCTCCTCCAAATTATCAGATCTCACAGTTTCAATTTGATCACCAAAGTATGTATCTTCATTATTCAACACACACCTTTGTAGGTACTTAATAAATACCTGTTGGTAAAATGTGTACAGTCAAGAGGATCAGACATACATTCTCTCTCTCTCTCTCTCTCTTTACTAAGGCTGAGGACAGGCCCATGGGATGGTGTTACCCACAATCAAGGTAAATCTTCCCTCTTCACCTACTATTCTCAGGAAATACCTTTACAGACCTAGCCAGTGATGTGCCTCTTAGGTGATGGTAAACCCAGCCAAGCTGGCAATGGAGAGTAACCACCACAACTTAATTTAGTCAGGTGTGGTGGCACACACCTTTAATCCCAGCACTTGGAAGTCAAAGGCAGACCAATCTCTGTGAGTTCAAGGGCCAGCCTGGTCTAAATAGCAAGTTCCAGGACAGCCAGGGCTACATAAAGAGACCCTATCTCAAACAAACAAACAATGCCTTTAATCCCAACACTCCAGAGGCAAAGGCAGGCAGATGTCTGTGAGTTTGAAACCAGCTTGGCCAATGTAGTGAGTTCCAGGACAGTGAGACACTGTCTCAACACACAAAACAAAACAGACAAACAAACAAACAAGCAAAAAGTGGCCAGGGGGTCGAATGGTCCAGAACCACAAAGAGAATTCACAAGATCTCCTTGTCCTTAGGGAGCATTTTCTCTCTTGCACATTTAAAACCCCTGTCTGGGTTCACCTCCTCTGGAGAAGATCTGATACAGCCATCTACACTAAGATCATATCTGAGTTCATGACGGCAGATTGAGGACAGGCTGTCATCTTCTTTTTTACCCAGGATACCATGAAAATGACAGAAAAATGTGTGTGTGTGTGTGTGTGTGTGTGTGTGTGTGTGTGTGTTTGTGTGTGTGTGTGTGCGTATGTTTGGATACATGTGCCAACCTTGGGTCCAGCTTGTTCACTGACGTAGGTCCACATTGACCTGGATTAGGGTAGATGATTTGATGGTCAATGAGCCCGGGGAATCCCCCTGTCTCTGCCTCCCCAGCATTAAGATTGGAGGCACACACCACCATCCCTGCTTTTTTTTTTTTTTTTTTTTTTTTTTAAGACAATGGCTCACTATCATATCTGGCTGTCTGGCTGTCCTAGAACTCACTACACAGACCAGGCTGGCCTCGAATTCACAGAAATTTGCCTGCCTCTGCCTCCCAAGTGCTGGGACTCAAGGCTGGTGCCACCACACCCAGCCGTGCCCCTTTTCACATGGGTTCTGAGGACCAACAACTCAGATCCTCATGCTTGTGCAGCAAGGACTGTAAAATATATATTCAAGTCACCATAGCAAGGAGAATACGTGTTTTCGAAATACTCCCGGAGAAGAAGGAAAGACGGAAGAGTTGACCCAGAGCACAGGAAGTGAAAAAATCACAAGGCTTGCCCTAAATCAGGAGAAGGCTCCCATCTGGACGAACCGTGGAAGGTCAAAGGCAGGACGAGGGCAAAAACAGGGTGGATGAGCCAGAGCAGATAGCGGAAAAGCAATGTGAGAATAAACGGGGAGATGAAGGAGAAGATGGAAAAGGAGAAGCCATTGCTATCCGAAGCTCTGAACTGTCTCCTTTGGAGGGCAGAGCAGTTCAACCACACACGGGAAGAGCAGGGAGAGCCAGGTCGGCACTCCTGGGTTCTGCAAAGAGAGTACCTGCCTAGACACGGTAGCACGGATACTCTGTGCTGATTTACAGTTTCCCAGACCAAAGTACACACGGACTGTGGGGGACTCATTTCAGAAGACAATTCAAGAACAGATCTCGCCAGAGGTCTGCTGAGGAGAACGTCTTCTATTCCTGTCACTGCGGAGGAGAGCATATTCCATTGTTACTGACTTCCTAAACAAGACACTGTGTTTGGTGGTGGTTGGGCTGCCAGCCCGAAGGTGGTACAGATGTGGCCAGCTGAGGAACGGAGTACGGTGCTATGACTGTGTCAGAAGGAAGGAGGGCAGGCATGGATGTGGGGGCAGGGTCTGAAAGCAGCTGTCTAATCCGGTAAGGAACTCCCCCATCCACGACTGCTTATTGAAAACAAAACAAAACATGTAATGATAAAAATTGCAGAACAACCCATCTGATTCCGTCTTCTGAGTGCTGGGATTAAAGGTGTACCCATCCTACCCAGCTTTACATGTTTTCATCAAGTCTTTTCTTTTTTTTTTTTTTTTTTTTTTTTTTTGGTTTTTCGAGACAGGGTTTCTCTGTGTGTAGCTTTGGTGCCTTTCCTGGAACTCACTTTGTAGACCAGGCTGGCCTGGAACTCACAGAGATCCGCCTGCCTCTGCCTCCCGAGTGCTGGGATTAAAGGCGTGTGCCACCACCGCCTGGCCCAAGTCTTTTCATAACCAAGAAAACCAAAGCTCTCACTGAAGGATGGTCACCTGTTCAAGTCCAGATGGACTACAGAGTGAGTTCAGGGCCAGCCGAAGTAACTTCATGAGACCCTGTCTGAACAAAAAGTAAAAGCCAAAAGTGCGGTGGAGATTTAACTCAGTGACGGAAAGCTTGCCTGTCTTGTGTAAGGCTAACAAAACCAAACAACAAACCGAAACCAGTACCTCCCCCGGGCCCTACAGCACAAATGCAGATTCTTTTTTCATTTGCATGCACAGTGTGGGGTGTGAATCATGGATTGAACCCACATCCTCGTGCACGCTAAGTACACGCTCTACCATGGAGGCCAGCTTGGCTAGTGTTACTGTAGTATTTTGTGTCCACTGGATGCCTTGCCAGCAGCCAGGAGAGAGCTGGATGGCGCCTCTTCACCTAATTCTCTGGAGATAGTGGTGTTTGTTCTCCGAGGTCACATAGCTCAGCTGGCCTAAGAGAAAGCTCCCGCAAGCCTGAGGTCAAAGCTCTGAGACCTGAATCCTGAACTCTCACTGTGGCGGCCAGCTCGGTTCTTTGAACACGGCTGTCTGAGTCCATGCAATGTTCCCTGCTCGGCTTACAGAATCAGGAGTCGGGTGAGCAGGGGACTCAGGGAGAGCAATCAGGCATGAAAGCAGCTTATGGCTTAGACAGAGAAGGAGTGGAGGAGGAGGCAGAGAGGGAGTATCCAGAATTAATGGCCTCTTTGATGGGGAACCTGACACCAAATGTGGCATAATCCCAATAAGCAGCTTGTTACCTTTGCTATGGGAATATTATTACTTCCTCTTTGGGGCATTTGGGTGTTCAGCAAATATTGTCTGAGCATTTACAGCGGGGTCGGCATTCCTAGGCCTTGGGGTGGGGTGGGGTGGGGGTCAGAAAATCTGGAAAATGGATAGAGGCACACAGATAAAGGTCAGATATGGACTGTTGAAGAAGTAACCCAGGGGCTGGAGAGATGGCTCGGATGTTAAGAGCACTGACTGCTCTTCCAGAAGACCTGAGCTCAATTCCCAGCACCCACATGGCCGCTCACGACTGCCAGTAATGCCAGTTTCAGGGAACCCGACACCCATGGCAAAACACCAATGCACATTAAAATAAAAATAAATAAATAAATAAATAAATAAATAAATAAATAAAAAGTAACCCAGAATGAGAGACTGGTTAATGGAAACAACTACATTGGAGACCTGGACAAGCTACATAATTTGCTGAGCTCAATGAAAATTGAAAGGGACTCTTACTGAACAGTTATTAAGAATTTCAAGTTAGTGACATCAGAGCATTAAGACACGTATGGGCCTTTTTAAGTATAGAGTGTCATGCATTGTTCATGAAGTTGGCCCTGTTGGAACATCCAATTTCCAGACAGATAGAGACCAGCCCTGAGACTACACTTCAGTATTTATAGAAGGAGATGTAGTTAGAAAAATCAGAATAAGCCTCATGCTCTTACTTCACAGGGTAATGTAATTGTCATGAGGCTGAGCCTCACAGTGACAATAGACAGGGATGCCAGGGTGAGTGTGTGTATGTGCCTAGCTGATAAGCTCCTACCTCCCTGCATAGCAACAAAAAGTGGTTCCAGGACAGCTAACTGGAAGATTGACTCTGAAGACCGTTAACTAGCCTAGATCCTTCTTCGGTGAGACTCGCTGCTCAGCGGTGTCTGCAGCCAGACCTCCCGGGTCCGGCTTCAGACTCAGCCACACGAAGGAGAAGAAACAGATAGTTGGAGAGCAGTCATTTTATCCTCCCAGCACCCGAGACCTGCTGTGAATAAACAGTGCCAGCTGGCTCCTGGAACTGCTTGCCTCTGTCCACTGGGAAGCCAAGCGCGGAAAGCCTTGTGGAATATACTAACAACTTTAATAAGAGTGAAGAGTGCTTAATGAAAGAAGCAATTAGCCTCGCACACAGGAAGGAACAAATGAGTGAGAGGAAAAATGAATGTGTGCATCAATAACTCTGAGTTTATGAGTTTGGAGTTTGAAAGGGAGTGGCTGCTTGCTGGTTGGCAGGGAGAAACTCAATACTCCCACCTCCTACTCCACCTTCCGAGGGGGAATGTTTGGAAGTCAAGGACATAACTGGGCCACGGTATAAAAAGGGTATGGCTTAGTTAGGGTTACTATTGCTTTAATGAAGTACCATGACCAAAAATACTTGCGGAGGAAAAGGTTTATTTGGTTTACACTTCCACATCACTTTTCATCATTGAAGGAAATCAAAACAGGAACTTAAACAGGGCAGGAACCTGGAGGCAGGCGCTGATGAAGAAGGGTGCTGTTTACTGGTTTGTTTCTTCTAACTTGCTCATCCAGATTTCTTATAGCCCCCAGGACCACTAGCCTAGGGATGGTGCCACCCACAATGGATCTCCCACATCAATCACCAGTTAATGAAATGGCCCACAGGTTTGCCTGCAGCTGGATCTTAGGGAGCCATTTTCTCAACTGAGGTTCCCTCCGCTCTGATGACTCTAGCTTGGGTCAAGTTGATATAAAGAATAAAACTTTTTTTTTTTTAAGGGCCAGGTCTCACTATGTATCCCTGGCTATCCTGAAACTCAGTATGTAGACCAGGCTAGGCTCCAACTCATAGAGAGCTGCTTTCCTCTGCCTCCTGAGTTCTAGGACTAAAGGTGTGTGCTAAAAAGCCCAGTCCAAGGCTCGAACTTGGGTACAGCTAACAAAGAGACTAAAAGCACCGACTGGTCGATGACTGATCTGGGTGGATTTCTACCTCTTTGTGGGGGGAGGGGTTGTTCCCTTGGGTTCTTTTCTTTTCTGTCCAGCTCATGTAGTAAGAGACTTGAGGTGACCATTTGCTTTGGAGGGACACTCATCTAGAGAATCATGGGCAGCAATGGCCAGGTCTGCTCCAGCTTTTCTTCAGAAATAATCTTTCCTTGCTCCCTTCGGGTTGGCCCCCTTTGTCTCCCATTATCATGAAATCGGGAGGATCTGAGCTCTGTGACTTAGGAGCTCAGTCTAGTAGGAAAGTACCAAGCCCTGCTGTTGTCATAGGTCTTACATCAGAAATACCAAAGGAGGGTCTTGACAAACCTACAAGGCTGAGATCGCCTAATAGGGCTAAAGAGCTTGAGGCTTACAGCCTTGAATCTGATATTAGGCCTTGAATCTGATATTGCTATAGAGCAGTGGTTCTCAACCTTCCTGATGCTACAACCCTTTAATACAGTTCCTCATGTTGTGGTGACCCCCAGCCATAACATTATTTCATTGCTACTTCATAATTGAAACTTTGCTACTGTTATGAATCGTAATGTCAATATCTGTGTTTTCCGATGGTCTTAGGTAACCACTATGAAAGGATCGTTAGTTAGACCCACAAAAAGGTTGTGACCCATAGGTCGAGAACTACTGCTACAAATGTCCTTTCCATCTTGGAAATAAAGCAAGCAGCATGGTCTTGTTTGGAGATAAAGTCAAGCTTCCCTGATGTCTTAGGGTTTCTATTGCTGTGAAGACACACCATGACCACGGCAACTCTTATAAAGGAAAACATTTAATTGTGGTGACTCACTCACCTCCCAATAGTGCCACTCCCTTTGGGGGCCATTTTCTTTCAAACCACCACACTTGATCTGTATCAGCAAGTGGTCCGTCAGTGACAGGGTCCTAAGATGGAGAACCAGGAGATCAGAAGATAAGAGAATAAGAAAGTTTGGGATCGGTAGATCTTGAACAAGCTATGTCTTGTGCCAAGCAAGGTTATTAAGACAGCGTCTTATATACTATTTCCAGGAAAGAAATGGGACAGAGTCAGCAGAAAGCTATGGTCCAATGGGACGAAGTTAGCAGGAAGTTAAGCAATGAGGCACAAAAGGAAGGTAGGATGTCTCAAGAATGTCACAAATCCAACACACAGGCTTGGGATTGAAAACCATAGCCCCTCTGGGTGGGAAGAGTTGGGTTCTCAGTATCAGAAGCCATAGATAGCCCCCCTAAAGCCCTGGCCCCAGGCTCTTCCTGGCTCTGCCAAGCATCTTCCTGATTTAGAGAAGGAGTTGTGTTCCTTCTCCACACATCAGGGCCTCCAGGAAGGTCTTGGGTCAGACCAGCACTCAACACTTTCCAGAACTCTATGACTTATTGCAACACAGTCAAACCCAGTGAGCACTTAGGAGTCTGATAATGCCCCTGCAGCATGAAACGATAACTCTCTGCTTTAAAGGAAATAAGAAAATAGTTTATTCTCAGCCAACGTGAGTGAGCATGGGTTGGGAACATGGGTCCAAGTTACCCTGAATGGCTGGATCCTCTCACACACACACACCCGCCACGGGAAAGGAAGCATGGACTTTCAGAGCCACAGAACAAAGAGGGTCATAAACCAATACATGTAGCAGACATGTCAGTCGGAGCATCAGGCAGATATACAGACACTAAACAAAGGGATTCATAATTGTAACTTTGTTACTGTTATGAATCGTAACGTCAATATCTGTTTTCCAATGGTCTTAGGTGACCATAGGATTCAGATGTTATCTTCATAGCATTCTTAGCTTTGGGGGGTAGTAGAGACCAGAGATCTCTGTTAAGCTTAGAGAGACACTCCAAGAGCTCTACCCCATAGTCACAGGGTGTTAGTAGAGACCAGAGATCTCTGTTAAGCTTAGAGAGACACTCCAAGAGCTCTACCCCATAGTCACAGGGTGTTAGTAGAGACCAGAGATCTCTGTTAAGCTTAGAGAGACACTCCAAGAGCTCTACCCCATAGTCACAGGGTGTTAGTAGAGACCAGAGATCTCTGTTAAGCTTAGAGAGACACACCAAGAGCTCTATCCCCATAGTCACAGGGTGTTAGTAGAGATCAGAGATCTCTGTTAAGCTTAGGGAGGCATTCCAAGAGCTCTACCCCATAGTCACAGGATGTTGGGTCAGACACAGAGGCTGAAAAAAAATGGCCGTTAAAGGAATTGAGATAACTCAAGGTCGCTCTGGTCCTTGACCTGCCACATTCCATCTCTCCAGTCTGGCTGTGTCGCTTAGCTGAGAGGTCAAACAGCCCGTAGGCTCCACACCCAAGATGTAACTTTTTCAGAGAGCTTTGGCTTTTCAGTGGGTAAGACTAATCAGAAATACCTTTCTCGTTATAGCTGTGAGGAAGAGAATTTATTTAGACTTGTTCATGACAATTACTCACGAATTAGCATTAATTTAACATGTTGTTCCGAACAAAATGTGTCTCGGTCCTTTCAAAAACAAAACAAGTTTTATTACTGAATTTGATGAGGGCCAGGACAAAATAAGCACCATGCATCAAAATGAGTCGGTAAAATCAGAGAAGGAGCTAAAAGGCATTTAATTGAAGCTGCTGAGACAAATTAGCCCCATCTCTGGCCTTTTGATCCCACCATCCACCCCCTGCTTCCCCGTTTCCTGTGATTCTCCATAAAAAGGCCCAGGGACTGTGTGTAGTCTGTAATTCCCTGGAGCTCACAGATCCCATTAACTTCATGCTCTGTTCCTCTTCAACTCTGCTTGGTCCCGACCATCTAGCGTCTCCCTATTTACATTGCACCCCTGAAACTCTTGGGTTTCTGCCAAAAAATTAAAACAGTTCCTTCGGCCCTTTGAGCCATCCCCTCGCCTTCCTGGCTTTGGTTGAAATTTATATTTCCCCAGAGGATTCAGTCCCTTGCAACCCAGCCCTCTGCAGTGGAGAAGCTCGTCTTGCACACACACACAAATCCGGATGGCGAGAGTTCTTCTGTCTGTAGGCTTCTGCCCATAATGCACTGCTCTTCACATTCTTTGAAAACCCCATCCTTTGACGGGGGGTGGGGGTGGGGTGGGGTGGGGTGGGGTGGGGTGGGGTGGATCTTTCAATCAGTTTCTCTGTATTAGTTTATTTATTAGTTTTTTCTTTTTCTTTTCTTTCTTTCTTTCTTTTTTTTTTTTTTTTTTTTTTTTTTTTTTTTTTTTTTTTTTTTTTGTCTGTTTGTTTGTTTTTCGAGACGGGATTTCTCTGTGTAGTTTTGGTGCCTGTCCTGGATCTCACTCTGTAGACCAGGCTGGCCTCAAACTCACAGAGATCCACCTGACTCTGCCTTCTGAGTGCTGGATTAAAGGCATGCACCACCGCCACCTGGCTTGTATTAGTTTCTCTTACTGAAAAAAATTTTGTCCAAACCAAGCAGGTTTCAGAGAGCACCACTGTATTATTATGTTAGAGTCTCGGAAGTCAGAAGTCCCAAGCAGGTTTCACTGGGATTAAAACCAAGGCGTCACCAGAGCTGAGTTCTTTCTGGAGGCCCAAAAGAAAATTGGTTACTAAAGCTAACATACTTTTCGGACTTCTAGAAGCTGCCATATGTCTTAGGGCCAGCAATCCCATCATTCCTATTTCTGTTCCCTTTAGGACCGCGTTTCATTTCTCTCTCTGGCTCTTGAAGCTTCTCTCCTAGTGTTTGGTGACCCACATGATCATGGGCGACCTCCAACACAGAGAATCCAACACAGTTTTCTCATCTCAAATCCCTTAGTCACATCTGTGCAATCCCTGTGTTCTGTAAGTTAACACATATGTCCTGGGGTTTTAAAGGTGGACATTTCATCTTTCTCCACTATCCATACCACCCTTGTCTCCAGAAAGCCAGTCATTCCTGGTTCTCTTGCACCTGAGGCTAGTTAGGAAACAGGGGATGTGAGAGGCGAAAGGGTCCCCTCACACTCCTTGTTCTGATTTCTATCTCTTGTGGACTGGCACTCAGGAGTTTTCAAAACTGACCAAACCACATGTGAAAGAACTGTAACCTCTGTGGTGAGTGAGCAGTGAACTCACAAGATGTAGTGGTTTCAGTGGTAGCAGTTTTCCAGATAATTCCAGATGCCTTGGTCAGCTGAACAAGGACAATGTAGGGCTTTTTATTTCAGTAACACATTGCACCATACATAGTAAATATATTTCTCTTTATATATGTGTGTGTGTGTGTGTCTGTCTGTCTGTCTGTCTGTGGTTTACAGAATTAATTAGTATAAGTGAAAGAGAGTCCAGCAGCAGCCAAGAGGTTTTTGAACTAGGCTGGTGGGATTTAAGTAGGATTTATATTGGTATGTTAATGAACCCAAAGTCAGGGTTGAGATTGATGTTGCAGAATTGAGTCGAGCTTCTAGGTAAAAACAGAACCAGGTCTAGATGGGCGAGCAGGTGGATGGGCAAGATGACAGTTGAGCGGGCCCAGTTGACAAAGGGGAGCTGAGGTCCCAGGGACACTTTGGAGTTCTCTATCCTTTGCTTCTTGATGCACACACCAGGTACTGGATAACAGGTGGCGTGTAGCCCTTATCCTTACTGTGTTAGATGTCCATCATTTTGTGGGGTCCAGATGAGGGAGTTACACCTTTCCTTGGTCCGTCCTACCCAATAAGTTCTTGGGTGTGGTTTTCCCAATATGATGTAAATGTGCCCAGGTGCACCTACAATCTCACTTTGCCCCCAATAAATCATAGAGTGGCATCCTTTCTACTCCCGGGAATACGTCATTCATCAGCCTGTGCTACATGTGTGGTGCCAGACAGATGATAGTGTTTGTCCACCCAGGAGTGAGATCATCCTCCACCCTCCAGATGGAGTCAAAGCTCCTTGTAAAATGGAGTCTCTCAGGGCAAGGTACAGCCTTAGACCACAACCAAACCACAGTTGTGCACAATATGAAGTGACTCAGAGCCAGGCATAGCCTGATCTCAACAACTCCCCTTTCTGAGAACTTCACAAACGAGATTGTTAGAAAGGCTAATGGATTATGTGCCGAGTGCCAATGGATTTGTGACGGATGTACAAGCAAGGCTCCCTTGGATCAGTGTTTTAGCTCCAGCTGCCAGCCTGTACAGTGTACCTGAAAAAACTCTCCTTCTCCAGGACAGAACGCCATGGAAGAAGAAAAGAAACATTCCCACACACTTTCCCTGATATCTAAACTTTAACATTAGGTATCTTAATCTTAGGCTGTGAGGCTCTTAGGCATATTCCTCTGCTAACCCCTGCATCTGACTTGCCTTGAGTCAGTGGTTCTTAACCTGTGAGTCATGACCCCTTTGGGGGTGGGGGGTGTCAAACCATCCTCTCACAGGGGCCACCTGAGACCATCTGCCTATCAGGTATTCACATTATGATTCATAACAGTAGCAAAATCACAATTATGAAGTAGCAATGGAAATCATTTTATAGTTGGGGCATCACCACAACATGAGGAACCGTATTAAAGGGTCACAACATTAGGAAGGCTGAGAACTACCGCCTTAAGTGCATCTTGTCTTGAGACGGGCAGTTAGAAGCTGCTTGTGTTTACTAACCTCTTGGTTCCTATTTAAAATAATAGAGAACCAGATTGGAATTTATAATTAATTACTAAACCCCCTTTCAAATAAATGGCTTGAAACGTGAAAAAAAAAAAATGGACGCTTCACTAGGGCCTACAAGGCAATGAAAAGCATGATGAAAGCCTAGTGTCTCTACCTTCTTGTTGTGTCTGTCTGTCTGTCTGTCTTACTTTGGCTGAAGGCACAGAGACAAGCCATTGTCCTTGGCTCTTCTTCATACATCACCTTGAATGACACCCCTTTCCCCCCAAGATGAGGGTAACTAACTATCCATGAAGGCAAGCCTGCACCCCAGAGCAGAAGGGACTGTCATGTAGAAACGAGATCAAGTCCCTCAAGGGATAACAATAATAATTTGGATGACCTTTCATAACCACCGGAACTGAACGACGGCCAACCAGGCTACGCCTTGACTAGCACTGTCTAATAACGCATACCCCACACTGCCTGCACTAATTTAATTCTTCCTCTGTTAAAGCTCATGTCAGCACCCCAAAGATGGACTTAGGGGCACTGGTCCCTTTATCTGTCCCGCTTCCCGGTGTAGTATCCTTGAACGGGTCTCTTCTCTTTGCTGGTCACCATTCCTGACCTCCTTCATTGGTGAACTGGACACAGACGGCCGAGCCTTACCTCTTAGGGGCTGCTAGAACCTGAGTGTTCACCCTAGAAAGGTCCATGAGAGTCTTCTATTCACTCAATATAACTCACTTTTCCCTACTCTGCCTCATCATGAAATTCTTCTCTGTTTTGTTAAGTCAAGGACCCAGGTTCAGGTCCCAGCACCCACATGGCAGTTCACAACTGTCTGTAACTCCAGTTCCAGGGGACCTGACACCCTCACACAGATATACATGCACATAAAATAAAAATAAATTATGAGAGAGAGAGAGAGAGAGAGAGAGAGAGAGAGAGAGAGAGAGAGAGAGAAAGAGAACCAATCTGTGAGGGGGCAGAGGGAAAAAGAAAAGGTAAAAGAGTTCACCAGAGAGTAAAGCCGAGGAGGGGACCGTTTGGAGGTAGGAACGGGGTCACAGAGAGGAGGGAAAAGGATGTGGGGAGTGGCTAAGGAGGGAGAGGATGGCTCCTACATGTGAAGATGCCATTGCTTTGTATGCTAATATACATAAATTTAGAGGAGGGAAGGTGGGAAAGGAGGAACTTTTTCTTCTTTCTTTTCTTTCTTTCTTTCTTTCTTTTTCTTTCTTTTTTTTTTTAAATAAAATCAAATGTTTCTTCCAATTAGGCCAATGGAGTGGGGTGGGGGTGGGGGAGAATAAAGCAAACAAAAAACCCCGAAAAACAAAATAAAATAAACGTGTTCTTTCTTACAGTCACCCACTTCTTGGGTTACCTGCCCCATCTCATTCACACTCCTTTCTTTCTGTAGGTGAGAGGCATATGGATGGCAGCATCCGCAGACCTGGAAAAGCTGCCTCCTTCAGAGTGAAATGAAAAAAATACAGCTTTTAGGCCCAAGTTCTGCCACCTTTTGAAGTGGGCATGTGATTACAAGTGTGGGCAATTGTTTCTTCTACAAAGAGACGGTGGTGGTGTTATTTAAAAAAAAAAAAAGAAAGAAAGAAAAGCAAGTCAGGTACAAAAAGACTGATAGCTTTGGACAGTCTGAGTAATGGGTCCGAAGCCTAGACTTTGTAATTCCCCTCTGAATCTGCCTCTCCCGGGACGGGGCAGTGAGCGACGGACTCTGAGAAAAGACAGACTTTCCCAGGAGCTCTGCGCACATCCCTGCCAGATGTCAAGATGATTTAGGAACATATCACATGGTCCAATCTTTTTTTCATACGCTTATGTGTGCAGCAATGTGTGCGTGTATACGTGTGTGCACGTGTGTGGAGGCCAGATGTGGACTTCTGGGTCTCTTTCTTGATCTATTTCCACTTTACTTACTGAGGTGGTGTCTCTCACGGAACTGAAAGCACATCCATTTGGCTATCATAGCTAGCCAGTTTGCCCAGCGTAATCACTCCCTACCCCCCACCCCCATCTTTACCTCCTGAGTGCTGGGATTAATGGTAGGTCAAGTTATCACCCCATTCCTCCAATCACATTTGTTCGGTAAGAGACCTTGCTTCAAAACGTATGAAGTGGAGAGTGATTCACAAGATATTTGATGTTGATCTCTGACCTCCATACACATAATCACACAGGTGCATACATACTCTTAAACATTCACACACCTGCATGAACATGTACACACACACACACACACACACAATCCAGAGAAATAAAACCTGTTCATGGGCACCTGAACTAGTCAGCAAACACAGCTTATAATGTCAATGGAGGCATAGTGTATCACTTATTAATACCTCCAGTCTATTATGTAGGTGAGTCCTCTTGTTCGGAGCTCATGCTCCCTGGCAACATTTTAAGTAGGCACTGCCTACCAGCTACCACACTCTCGTTAGCACACGATGAACATCTGGCTCCCTTTGTAGTTTATTACTCGGTAACAACCAGTGAATCAACATTCTGGTTTTTGAAACATAAGCTCACGTGAGCTCGGACCCTTGTTCTGGCAAGCTTGGGTCTGAGCCTGCAAGACTGGAGATAAGGTTGTCGACTGGAGGTAAACTTGACAAGATGGCCCCATCCGTGTGCTGTTGCAGCGCTGGCCCGCCATCTTTCCCTCCTTGGGGGCTATCTGACGGTACTGCACGGTTTACATCAAGCCACAGCCTCATCTTAGCGTTTACCGTCTGCCTATGCCCCGTTGCTTACTGCTTGCTATCGCGATGTGCTCCAGGGGCCTCCTAGCTGTCTGATCCCGGCTTGTTTTCCTAGCTTCTTTCCAGCGACCTCCTTTATCTTTGAAGGCCTTTGATGCCTTCCATCTGGTTCCTACGCCATCACTTGGTTGTGTTTTGCTGTTGGTGTTCTATCAAATGCTTTCTCCTCAGATTCCTCTTCCTGTTGCCCTTGGACCTAGATATGTCCGTGGTA